>NC_056747.1:606051663-606141663 GCF_019279795.1 Protopterus annectens
AATGATGCACTTTGTAATGCAGGTTTACAGCAAGCGCTGTGGCATAAATGACAAAGCCACAAGTCCCAGACTAAGTTCCCTGACTGTACAGTATAAAATATTTAATGTATACCCAAACTTCAAAATACTGATCCTGGGATTCAATAAAGCACTAAATCTAGAGCACTTGATAATAGTTTTCAATCTTACAAACACTGGCTAATCTACAATGTATGTACAGTACCTGTGTACTATGTATGTATTCTACCTATGTTCCAAATTTTAGCTGTACACCACAAATCTATTAATTACCTTTATTTTTAAAATTAATATTTTTTTGTTTGTTCTCTCCACTGTAACTGTTTATGTGGCGCATACCACTGTAAAGACATGTCTCTTGTAATTTGTGTGTATACTGATCATGTCTAAATAACTAAATGCGCCTGTAATTTTTCTTTGAGGAGCTTTTCTCCCCGGGCCTCTACTGAAAAAGGGCCTTTTCGGCTCATTCAGACACCCCCGGTTAACAAATGTAAAATAAAAATAAAGCAATTTACCATGGCAGAATAGTGTAGCAGCTTCTGCACGGAATATAGCCGCCGAGCGAGTCAGTAAACAAGGCTGGGGGCATGCACGAGCCTGCCAGCACTATTCTGGTATGGACACCACTAAATAATGACAATTACCTAATTTGCTGGTGAAAACCATGCAAATAATGTGAATTAGGGATTCAGTAAGCAGGCAGGCATCTGTGTCAGAGCAGTGTCCGTTGCAGAAATGTATTCAGTTACTAACCGTGTACATTTCTGCAAAAATCAAAACGGGGGCATGACAGCTCAAAGTAAAGCACATATTATGAGTACTAGGCATGCCACTGTCCAAAAATATGGCCACTGGCATGGAAAACAGTTTCAAAATTATAAAAATAAAAGTTTTTTTGAGCCAATTTTGGCAGTTTAAGTGTACTACAGCGGCGTGCAAATGACATTGTGCAGAAAATATTTAAAAAAATGTAAAAACACAATTCTATGTGAAATATGAATTTTGCCATTACAGTGGGTAGCATACAGAACCAAAACAATAACAAGTAGCACTGGTTGCTAAGGACATAGGCTCTGGTGTAGTGGTGTAACAAAGGAGCAAAATGGGAGACCACTGTTTGGATGCACCTAACCGTGCAAGAGCTATAATGCAGTGGTTTAAGCAGGAGAAGCAGCTGACATGAAAAGAGGGTGTGTCATGCTTGGTGTAAGCACACTGAAGATCCAAGGCTTTCATTTGAGCTTAGCTAAGCAAGAGGGTGTGCCTGAGGCTGTATTTACTTATTCCATGAAATGAGGAGCATGTTCGCATCCAGGGCAGGGCCATTTCTGCTTAAAAGTGTTTACTTTAGCTAAACAGGTTTGCGCGGTGCGCACCAGGTCTTAAACAAAAAACAAGCCCCGGAAATAGTAGAACTGTTTACATTTGGGCAGTGGGTTTGTGCAGCATGCCGCGGGGCTTAAAACGTGTGGACATGGGGAAAAAAAGGGAAATAGCAAAATAAAAGCAATCAAGAACAAATAATATAGCTGGCAGGTGAAATGTATCAGTCAACCAATCATACAGGCAGCATCTGCAGCACAACAATATAAACTATGCAAACACCTTTCAGTCTGGGTTTTTCCACAAACTCTGCACCACTGGTGTACACACTCGGGAGAATTTTAACTGACAACATGTTAGGGGCTGCTGTCACTTTGGTACATTGGTATGTGCTAGATGATGAGGGCGGTGAGGAGGACAATGCTGACAACCACCCCAGACTGAGGAGGAGAGTGTTCACACCCAGGGTAACCTACCAGGGGCTACATGATCTGGAAATATTAGAGCACTACAGGGTGGACAGGGACATACTTCAGCAACTCATCGAGCTGTGCCGGCCTCACCTCAGACCCAGAGACAACAGAGGGTAACCCATCCCAGTGGATACCAAGGTATGTGTAAGCCTCAAGAATACTAGCTACAGGTACTTTCCAAAGACCTACTGGGGGCATCATGGGGGTCTTACAGGCATCTGCATCCAGGGTACTCCACCAGTTCCTGGATGCCATGCTACCACATGCCGGTGAGCACATTTACTTCCCCAGCACCCCTGAGGAGAGGATCAGCAATATGTGCCTCTTCCACCGTGTAGCAGACTACCTGGAGGTACTGGGTGCCATAGACTGCATGCACATCCACATCAAAGCACCACCTGGTGAACAGGGTAGGGTCCACGTAAACCACAAGGGCTTTCACTCCAACTGCCAGGTCATGCCCAAGGCATTATCATTAATGTGTGTGTTGGCAACCCTGGAAGCTATCAACTCCCACATCTGGCATTCCTCACAGCTGTACCAGGGATTTGCCAGGGGGAACATCCCGTATAGCCATCTACTGGGGGATGCTGGCTATGCACTGGAGCCATGGATGATGACACCCATCATAAATGCACACATACACACACACTCAAGAACGCCATAATGAGGCACACGCACAAACCGGGATCATTACAGAGAGTGTGTTTGGGATGCTCAAGTCACAGTTCTCCTGGGTTAACATATATGGTGTAGCCCTGCAGTACTCTCTAGCCACATGTGCACACACATTCATAGTGTGTGCCATGCTGCACAATATGATCATGCAGGAACAGCTGTGGCAGGAACAGCACTGTGAAGGGCCACACAGCCCTCCACCATTGCCAAGGTCCCCACAGGCACAGAGGGACTCGGATGAGGAACCCCCTGAGGCAGCTCCTGTGCGCAGAAGGAGGCGTGCCCACTATGCCCTGGCCTTGGCAAAGAGGCAACACATAGCACACACACTGACACTGTAAGGACCCAGGGACTGACACCTCTCTCCAACTTGCATACACAGTAAAATGGATGCCATACACATCACACTACCTGTACCTTACCATGTATATGCAGTGTACTGTGTGCATCCGACAAAGGCAGCCCTCAATCACCGCCCTCAGAACTGGCACAAGGTAAGTCAGTCTTCTTAACAATAAATGAATGGAGTAGTATGTTCTGGTAGTATATCTATGGTATTGATGCATGCATGCAAGGGAATAGGGTGGCCTACTGGGATAGCAGCAGACAACTGATAGCTATGTAGGACACCAGGAAATCTTTCCCAATACTGGCTATGCAGTAGTACCCAAGGTGATAAATCCCACTGCAGTTTATGTGGGGGGCAACTAACTGGGGGGTCACAGGCATGGATGTCAGTGTGGGCGTCCCATACTCACCTGTCAGCCTCACAAAACCATAAAGAAATGTCTGGCAAAGGCCCACAAATAGTGACAATGATGAAATACCCCCTAGAGATTTACACAGTGATAGTACACCAGGTCTTGCAGTTGCACTAAGTCTCTGAAAGGTAAGAAGTATGAAACTCAAATGTATGTTATTACAATCTGACCTGTGGTCTTTACTGATATGCCTGTAGTCTCCAAGACAGGGCACAATACTACGTTAAATGGAACCAAAATTTAAAGCAAATATCAGCACAGTCTGTGCAAATGTGTACAGTTGACTGGTGTGCCCCCCCCCCCATATTCCCACAGAAATGCAGTAACATGTACATTTGTAGGGAAATAGCAGCAAAGCACACATTGCCAGGGCTGTCCCAATACACGTGATAACTTGTTGCATGTCCACAATATGCAGGGGTCAATGAGCTATGTATATGTGTGGTTAATACTGTCAGAATCTGGTCAGCACTTACTCCCGGCTATTGTGTTGTAGTGGCCTAGGTACAGTACTGTGGTTGACAGGGCCATGTTTCAAGAACTGCAGTGCCAACTATTCTCCATGCCAGCTACACCTACTGTAGGAGTTGTACATACTGCCCAGACGTCAATATCTGTTACTGCAGGAAAGTTGGACAGGTCAGGGACAGGAGGCCACACATATGGACAGTACACAACTTGGAGTAACCTACACAGTGCCTACCATACCTCTCAAATGTACAGACCTATTGCACAATGTCCAGAGGTTTCCATCATAATTGTGGTCTGTATCCCTATATTTAGGCCTCTGTCCCCCAATTACTTATGGCTTTATCCAGATGTTTGGCTCTAAGAAGTTGAGAGGTATAGTGCCTAGTAGGACAGCAGGTACCTGAAGGTCAGTGTACTGACAGTTTATAAAAGGCTGCCACCTTTCTGTGTCAGCACTGACAATATGTCACTGGCCAAACAGCCATACCCCTGGAATGACAAAGCAGTACAAATATGCCTTGCATATCTGTTCTGCTGGGCCTAATATTGCATTTGCCTTTCAACTATTTGCAAAACAAGAAAGGGTCATGTCAAAACAGCAATGGCAGAAAGTGGTGGAGGCAGACGTCATACCCATAACAGCAAACAAGCAATTACCAAACCGGTCTCCCAGCTGTCTATGTTTTGCAGAACATTATTAACACCCTGTCCCCATGTGTGGGCCTTTGTCTGACTGTCATATTTGTGCCTGTCCAGATGTCAGTCTGTGATGGTATGACAGCTAGGCCCACATGTAGCCTCATAATAACATATAGCAACACAAATTGTCTAAGGCCCACAGCAAATGGAGTGGTGCAATGATGGACAACCCGCTAAACAGGTACACTCAGAGATGTGAAGTCCAGAAATTGTATGTGATGTAACGGCATTTACCCTGCTCACATCAGAATTACAAATACATAGCTACTGTGGCCAAAGCCTGTGACTGGACTACTGAAGGACAAAGAGACACGCATAAGGGCAAGGGAAACCACTGGCCAGACAAATGGAGAATGTGCACACCAGAACAAATTGTGCAGTAACATAGGTGCCATGCAGTGTATGGAGTCAGTAAACATCACCTGCAAATACACAACACACACCCATGTAAGTGGAGGTCTGCATCAAAACAAAAACCCAAACAATGGACACCACAGAGGCATAATCAGATGAGAACTCCACAAACCTACACACCACAGACCATGTAGACTCCACACACCAGGGTCTTGCAAACACCAAGGCCTTACCCCAAACCCCAAACATCTACCCTACACAGATAGGCTAATAGCACTGTCCCTCTACCTTGCTCCATACAGACTCTGCTGGGGTGACCTTGTCTGGCATACAAAGCAATCCAGAGACCCTGCCTTCATGTGACTGTTGCATATCTGGAACTCAAGGCCCACTCCATTAATCTGTAGGTGCAGCATCAACCTGGGCTGTGATATCAGTATGGCTTGTCGGTGTGACAGATTCATGTACCACACATTCCCCCATCTGTGGAATACACTCCCTATCAACAGCAAGTCAAATGCCTCAATACCCCTAGTGGCAAGCTCCCTGTATAAGTGGATGGGTAACACAAAATACAGTCCTGTGATTCCACCTGTATCCCTGCTGGACAGGGGCTCTGTGTGCTGACATGCCATAACATGGGCTATACGCTCATCTGCGTGGGTTATAAGAGCTTCAGGGCCAATACCCTACTGTCATAGCAACCTATACACAATTGTCTGTCAGTGGTTCACCACATTACTCTGTACTGCTCTGCCACTGACATACCTGGAAGTCACAGTGCTATGTGGAATATACTACACATATAATGGACATTTCTGCACAGTAGAATGCACTCTGTACCGAGACATATATCTTTCCACCTCTGACAGCACGACATCTGGACAAGGTCATAAATAGAAGTGGGACAAAGGCCCAATGATAGGCACGTGTTCTAAATATTGCTCTTACATACTGAGAAACTTGGTAGAATAATGTGTTTTGCAGTAGCAGGAATTGTCTGAAGGTTATGAAGTCTGAAACACTAATGTCTGTCATTATTTATAATGTCAGTCTTCAATTATATGCAACTAATTTGCCATAAAAACACAAGTTTATGTAGACTGGACAAAACTTCTAGACAAACTCCTGGACAATCTGCCAACAAATGTACAGTTGAGAGGTATGGCCACACCAGGATATGAATTTTCAGGTAAGAAGAATACCACACAAGCAGGAGATCCCCAGCCAGTATATCACCAAGTTGCTGGACTGTTTGCACAGCTTCATCAGTCAACAGGCTGTAGCCACACCTCTCAACTGGCCTTTTTGGGCAAGAATGTATATAGTCAGGCTCATAACACTGGTCAGTGTATCATGCATTTTGTTTTCCTCTGGTACAGCACTGTGATGATCTGAGGATATCTGTCACTAGGTAATGACACAATGCATTCCAGTGTCAGACTTCAGATATGTCAGAAAATGCTAAAAGAAACCCAGTACATCTAGGGAAGTCCTGTTTACTTTTGAGAGGTATGGCTATAGAACACAAAACCCTGGACCGTAGTACAACTATTTCTAGAATGGAGTCCCACTCTCACTACAGAAGGTCATACTGGGCATGCTCCTACACTTAGAGAATCACAGGCCATGTCGGAACCCACATCGGACTATATAACTGTATTGTGCATATATGTCTTTGTATACAGACAGCTATGTACACCTTAACTGTCCCCTACACATACCCATCAGACAGAATTACCCTCAGCTAGCTGTAGGTGGCCCATATGTGATATATCTGCATCTGTTGTGTGTGACACACAGACATATATATATATATATATATATATATATGGGCAACATATAACATGTCAAGCATACACACACACAGACGTGGGGAAGACAGAGACAGACACTGATAGAGCGAGAGACACAGGCGGACACACAGAGAGTGAGTCATACACAGGGATACCCTGAATGGCATAGAGTGATGTCCTGCTGCAGACAGTGGCATACTGGCCGTAACCAGTCGCAAGTGCCAGCATGAAAGTGAGCTCCATTGTGTAATAGTACTGAGGTGGGGGTTATAATATCGTGTGTGTGTGTGTGTGCGTGTGTGTAGGTTTAAGTATTAGGAGGCCGTTCCAACTCAGTACACTTCACATTGCCTTACTTCACAAGATCTGCTACTGTCATTCACATTAGAAGTACCATTGGATACCTGTCAGCCCTATAAGCTCTGCAGCGCATACGTTAACTGTGTAACGCTATAGTACAAATAACTAGATAGGTAGGGGTTCTAATCTCAGTCCTGGCAAAGGTAAGTGTGTGTGTGTGTGTGTGTGTGTGTGTGTATTTGTAGGTGAAACAGTTTTAAGCCATTCCCACCCAGTACACTTCCCAGTGCCCTACTTGAGCAGTCCTGCTGATGTCATTCACCTTAGAAGTACCTCTGGGCACTTGTCAGCCCCATAAGCTCTGTAGCATGTGCGATAACTGCGTAACACTATAGTACAAATAACTAGATAGGCAAGGGCTCTATTCCTATTCTATTCATCTGTAGAAAACTGGCTATCTAATGCCCAATTATTACTCAACCCAAGCAAGACTAAACTCCTTATCTTCCAACCCACTAAATCTACCCCAATTATCCCCCACTTTAATATTCTAGTCTAAGAGAATACAGTCATCTCCCCAACAGAACACACCAAACTACTTGGTATTGAGAATGATAATCTCAGTTTTGACACACACATTTCTCTTACCATAAAAAAGGTTCACAAAAAACTAGGTGCACTGTACAGAAACAAACAATTCCTTCCTTGCCCACAAGTTAGTAAACCATTCTCTTAAAGTCCCATCCCTTCAAAACGTTCTACAGCCCTACTGCTCTATTAGACCTCTATGCTCCAGCAGCAAAAATCTACTTCTAGTGACCACACTCAAGAACTCAGCAGGAAAAGCACTATCCTCCTGCGTCATATCCAGATTATGGAAAAATTCCCCACCCTCTATAACCACACTACCTTCTTGCAATCACTTCAAGACTGCACTTAAAACTCACTTAAAAAATCTCTGATTATGCCCATGCACCCATCCCGACTAAAAAATCTCTGATTATGCCCATGCACCCATCCCGACTAAAAAATCTCTGATTATGCCCATGCACCAATCCCGACTACTAACCCACTTTTTACCACCCCTTCCTCTCCCCTCCCCTAGCCACCGTGCCTCACACCATCTGATCATTGCATTCATTCTTCTGCAGGCTCTGGCTCACCCTTTACCTACCCCTTCCCTCCTCACTCAATCTCTCTGAGCTGTTATAACATGCTTAACTACCTCACTTCACCTCAACTCCAAATACATATCCAACTGACTTACATCTAGCTTCCTGTCACTGCCACATATACTATTCACTCGGTCTCCTCTATTACTCCTCTATCTTCCCCTTCCATCCCATTAGCCCTTCTAGCTTATTCTACCTTTGTGTGGAGCTTCTACTTTATATCTGCTTGAGTTTAGTGTGATACTTGTATATAAGATTTAGGTATATGAGTTTAGAATAGTATGTGAGCTTAGTACTATCTGTATATACATGCTACCTTTATTACTAGCCTTTAGCTAGATATTGGTATGTCTGTTCATAACCATGTTTCATATTGTATGTATAGCTAATGTTTGCTGCAGTATGTATTATATGCTATTGTATGTGTATTCATTTGCTCTTCATGTATTCTGCTGCTCATTTACTTTTCTGTGGAGCTTTTCTCCCCTGGCCTCCACTGAAAAATGACCTGTGCCCAGTTGGAATTTCCTGGTAAACAAATGTAAATAAATAAATAATTCCCAGTTCTGGCAAATGTGTGTGTACAAGTGCTTGTAAGTCTTTATGTTTGTAGGGTGAAGTATTTTGAGGACTTTCCCACACACAACACTTCGCAGTGCCCTAATTTAGCAGTCCTGCTGTCATTCACCTTAGAAGTACCTTTGGATAGCACTCAGCCCTATAAGCTCTGTGGCATGTGTGATAACTGTGTAACACTATAGTACAAATAACTAGATAGGTAGGGGTTCTAATCCCAGTCCTGGCAAATGTAAGTGTGTGTGTGTGTGTGTGTGTGTGTGTGTGTGTGTGTGTGTGTGTGTGTGTGTGTGTGTGTGTGGTATTTCTTTGTAGGTGAAACAGTTTTAGGCCATTCCCAACCACTACAATTCCTAGTGCCCTACTTTAATAGCCCTGCTGATGTCATTACCCTCAGACATACCTTTGGACAGCCCTTAGCCATATAAGCTCCATGATGTGTGCAATAACTACTTAACAGTATAGTACAAATAACTAGATATGCAGGGGTTCTGTTCTCAGGTCTGGCAAATGTGTGCGTGCGTGTGTGTGTGTGTGTGTGTGTGTGTGTGTGTGTGTGTGTGTGTGTGTGCCTTTCCCACTCACACTTCCCAGTACCCTACTTTAGCAGTCCTGCTGATGTCATTACCCTCAGAAGTACCTTTGGACAGCCCTCAGCCCTACAAGCTCTGTGGCGTGTCTAATAACTAAGTAACAGTACAGTACAGAAAACTAGATAGGCAAGGGTTCTACACTCAGTTGTGGCATATATGTGTGTGTGTGTGTGTGTGTGTGTGTGTGTGTGTGTGTGTGTGTGTGTGTGTGTGTAGGTGTTTGTAAGTGTGTATGTTTGTAGTGTAATGTATTTTGATGCCCTTCCACCCAGTACATTTCCCATTGCCATACTTTACAAGGGCTCTTGATGTAATTCACCTTAGACATACCCTGCAACGGTGTTAAATCCTATAAGCTCTGTGGCGCATGTGATAACTGTGTAGCACTGTAGTACACAACTAGATAGGTAGGGGTTCTAAACTCAATACTGGCAACTCTGATAGTGTGTGTGTGTGTGTGTGTGTGTGTGTGTGTGTGTGTGTGTGTGTGTGTGTGTGTGTGTGTGTGTGTGTGTGTGTCTGTGTTTGGATGTGTTTTGGTGATAATCATATCCTCTATGGGTGTGGGTTATACCATTCTGAGGCATGTACCACTTAGTACATGTCCCATCACCCTACTCTACAAGTCCTGCTGGTTTCATTCACTTTATATGTACCTATATACACTTGTCAGCCCTCTAAGCTCTGTGACGTGTGCAATAACTGCATAATATTATAGTGGAAATAATTAGATAGGTAGGGGTTCTAATCTCAATACTGACAACTATAGTAGTGTGTGTGAAGCATATTCCCTGTGGCTGTTGTGTGTTTCTAGGTTATACCATTTTAAGGCCTGTTGACTCCCTACCCATGACATTACTTTCAAAAGGCTGTTAATGGCATCTGCCTTACATGCACCATGTAACATTATACAACCCATACCAGTCATCTATACAAATGTACATGGAATATCCATATGTTTGCAACCTATAACTGGTCTGTGTCCCCTAACAATGAGCATTCCTGTGATATCATTGCCAAATATATCACAGTAACCATAGTGACACACATGCCAGCATCAGACATCGTACCTGCCTGACACATCATGCTGATATAAAGTCTGTGACTCCATCACTTGCGCAGGTTTGTAGGAGCAGTAGACAAGACCAATCTCTATGTCTGGTGGGTTATCCAATCATTCATGAAGCCATTTACAAGATTACCTGTTGTATGAGGTTGAGTGTTATGTCCCAGGCATATAATCTATGTGGATGTCATGTGTACGGAGCACTATATTACATACAAGCAGATACGTAGGGTTACTAATATGTCTATTGGCAACTGTGTATGTCTTTCTGTATGCACAACCCCTATAGCTGTCTTTCTTGTGTGTATGTTATGGTTATACCATTTTGTGTGCCTCTTCCACCCTTTGAACTCCCCCATTGCCAACCTAGTATCAGCAAATACAGATGCCATCCACCTTACAAGCACAGTTACACCATTTCTAACATCAAGCCACTGTGGTGCATGCAATGGTCGTATCACTATGTATTGTACATTAATAGATAGGTAGGTCATCTACTTTGAGAAGTGTCACCTCTATGTGCAGGTGTGTTTCAATGCATGTCCCTATGCAGCGGTGTGTGTGTGTGTGTGTGTGTGTGTGTGTGTGTGTGTATATCTGGTGGGGCGGTGTTTAAGTGGGCTGTGCAGAGGAGCTGTGTGTGTCTGGTGGTGACCGGCCTGTGACAGAGATGTCTGAGTGTCTGCACACCATCAACCCATATGGATGCCCGATACAGGGCTATGATGGCCAGCCGTGGACCATACATGGCAGGATGTACGGTTCAATGTCTCCCGGCAGGAGTCTCACTGGCACCACCAGGCCAAGGACAGATGCAGTACTACTCCCCGACGGTTACTGCTGTCTGATGGATCCGCGTCCCGGACGGGACTGGCCAGCACAATGTGCCTATGGCCTAGTCCAGTGTGGTGTGGACAGCGCCCTCCCTTCAGTAGTGCTGGTGGCACTGCCACTGCAGAACAGTGAATGTGCACATCCATGTGGGCTCTCAGCGGATCATGTTGTTGACCTACGTCCACCTGGCCAATGCCCTACTCCCACATGTTCAAGCACAGACACTGCATGGTTGAGCGGTGACAATGTCTCACTCCACTGTCTATCCACGACATCGGACAAATGAGGTATGGCATCACAAATGCTGTGGAGGTCATCACGCATGGCAGGAAGTGCTGCAGTCATCTGTCTGGTATTGCGGTCAGTACACACCTGTGCCTCCATGATGGACCGTAGCATGCGCCTGGTGACACAAGCTGTGGCACTTGCGACAGGGGCTTGAGGGGCAGCAGTCCTCCATCGAGCACCCCTGTCCATCTGCCTGTGTGACCTCGCCTGCTCTCTGGCTATGGTTGGTGTCTACACTCACACTTGCCATAGTCAACACACTAGTGTGTTCCATGCCACTACCCTCCAACTGTCCATTATCTGTGGCTGCTGGGGACTAGATATGTGTGGGCATACTGACTGTGTGCGGGTACATGGTGGGTGAAAGTGGGATACCAAACAATGGCACAGATTCAGGCCTCAACAACCCCAGCTGTGCCTTACTATGACCACCATCATCATGGGAGTCTGCTTAGACACTGACATCAGGCTGTGAAGGGGAGAGACACCAACTCCCATGTTCAGCTGTGAGGGGAAGATAACATATGTAAAGTAATACCCTGCAGTATTATGTTTGCTGATACACGCACACACACTCATAGGTTCATAGGTAGGTACTAGGCTATCTGCCCAAAGACATTTATCAGCCTAGCCAGAATGTGTTGGCTTTTGCCGCCACCTTAGATTAGTTCCCTGTGCCTCTGTCCAGCACCACCACTGAAGTGATCCCTGGGGTAAACTTTGTTTCCCATCCACTCGTCAAGGTTTCTCTTGAACAGTGTTAGCAAGCAGCTCTGCCTAATGTAGATTGGAATCTTGTTCTGAAGCATGGGAAGAGGAATCTATCCCTCCAGCACGTCCAATTTATTGTTGTGGTGAGGTTTAGATCCCTCGAGTGTGTGACTCGAGGGGATATGGTTTTCTTTAGGTGGAGCATGTCCATCAATTCTGGGTTGGACATGGCCTTGTATGTCAGACAGAGATCACCTCTGAATAGGCGATATGCAACCGAGTACAGCTGGAGTTTCTTCAGTCGGGCTGCATAGGGCATAGAGGCCAATGATCCACTTGGTGAGGTACTTTTGTGGTCTTTCCAGATGTTGCAGGTGTCTTGTAAAGTACGTCGCAAATGGGGCGTTTTACTCTATGATGGGTCTGATGAGTGATGAGTAGAGGGGCACAATGACCTCTTTTGATCTGGATGCAAACTTTTTTGTGGTTAGGTGGGCCACACACAAGGATTTTCTAACCACTTTGGCAATGTGATTATCAAAGGAGAGATTACTATCTACTTGGGTCCCTAGATCCCTTATTATGTCTTCCGTATTTAGGGGACTATCACCTATGTGGTAGCTTGTGGGTACTTTGTTTTTCCCAAAAGGGATGACTATGCACGTTTTGCTATTTAGATTGACGCCATGATTTTGACACCAGTTAGCCATCTCAGTGAGACCCTTTTGGAGGATGTCTGTGTCAGCCGGAGATTCAATCATAGCCTCTAGTTTGCAGTCATCTGTGAACTTGGTCAGCCGCAGTCCTCCTGTGCTTGCCTGTACCTTTGAAAAGTATATGCCGAACAGGAGGGGTCCTAGGTCTGAGCCCTGGGGAACACTACTTGTAACCAGTTTATAGTCAGACCTAGTTCCCGCAACTCTCACCATCTGTGTTTTGTCCGTGAGCCAGTTGGCAACACATCTTGTGACACAGGTGTTTATGTTCAGGCTGGTGAGCTTGTCTATAACACCAGAACGGGGAATGGTGTCGAAGGCCTTTGCGAGGTCTAGGTAGGCTGTGTGTACCACCTTTCCCTCATCTATAGCCTTGGTAACTGTCTTGAAGAAGTCCACCAGATTTAGGAGGCATGATCTGCTCTTAACAAAGCCGAACTGGGTAGGGTCCAGTGTTTGGAGGTTCCCAATGTCTCTGTTAATGAGTTCCATGAAGATGCGCTCCATAGCCTTGCAGACCAAGCTAGTCAGGCTTATAGGGCAATAGTTCCCGGGGTCTGTTGTGGCTCCACCTTTGTGGAGCGGAATAACCATTGCTGTGCGCCACTCTATGGGTACATAGCCTGTGGATAGGCTGAGTTTTAACAGTGTGTTTAGGTGAGGGGTTAAGTCATCTTTGAGCTTGTGTAGGACGCAGCCTGGGACACCGTCCCGTCCCATTGATGCTGTGTTTTTGGCTTTGGAGAGGCTGTTTTAACCTGAGTGTCTGTGATTTCAGGGGCTCTACAGTCTTCTGGTATGGTTATGGGCCCTTTTGGGAGTGAGAGGGGGGTGGAGTTTGCACTAAACCTGTCTGCCAGGATGTTGGCGATATTGGTCGGTTCAGTGCATTTTGTGCCATTCTGCACTAACTCCGAGCAGATCTGAGCATTGCCACTTAGATTCTTAACATAGCTAAAGAATGCCTTGTGGTTATCTTTGGAGACCTTGGCAATTTTTCTTTCGAAGCTCACCTTGGATGATTTTATGAGGGAATGCAGTTTCTTGCTGATACTGATCAGGGATGTCTTCCCTTCTTGGGATTTTACTCTTTTCTGTACTAGTTTTCTCCTTCTATTGTATAGTTTGTTTATGGCAGGGTCCACCAGACTGGTTTCCTTTTCTTGGAGGAGTGAGTTGGTTTTGCTTGGGATAGCACGATCCATGCATTCTTATAGGTGCCCATATAATGCATTAGTAAAGGATTTTGCAGCTTGGACAGCATTATCCTTTAGCATGGGGGCTTTGAAACTTTCCACCTCGATCTTAAGTAACGTGAAGTTTGCTTTTGAAAAGTTTTTCACAGTGGTTTCCTTGTCCAAGGGTGGGGGTGGAATGTGGATATCCAAAGTGATTTATTTATGGTCAGATCTAACCAGCGAGGGGTTGACCTCTGATGTTGAACACCAGTCACCCATGTTGGTGATGACCAGGTCCAATATGTTGCCACCTCTGGTGGGAGTGTTGACCAGTTGATCCAGGGCATTTGAGTTTATAAATTATAGGAAATGTTGGGCAAGGGAGTTAGTACTTGAGTAGTTCTCCCAGTTAATGATTGGGTAATTGAAATCACCTAATATTAGGGTGTTTGGAAGGACCTTTATTTTTCCCAGTGTTTCCAGAAATGCGGAATGGGGGTCCTGGGTCATGGTGGGTGATCTGTAGCAAGCTACAATTTGAATAGCAGTTTTGCCCATTGTTAGTTGCACGTGGATGATCTCTGAAGCATTCTGCTGTGCCACTAACCTGGAGGTGTGGGTATCCTTGATGAATATGGATACGCCCCTGCCCTTTGTATTTCGGTCCGGGTTCTGTGGCCAAAATGTATGGTATGAGTTGTAGCCTGGTATTGCTGGGGTGCTATCTGGAGCCTTAAACCAGGTTTCTGTTACTGCACATATATCGATTTTCTCCATACTGAGGAGTGCCTCGAGTGCATGCATTTTGAGGTTTAGACTTCTGGCACTGAACAGCACTACCCTCTGTTTTTTGTTACTTGTGCTATTTACAGCGGTGGGTTTGTCTTTTGAGCCTTGCCTAAAAAAGGCACTATGGGGGTGGCAAGAGCCTTGGCCAGTATTCGAAAGCCGAAGGGTGACAGGTGCAGGCGGTCTCTAGCGAAGCAGCGTGGCTTGTCGAGCATGTCATCCCAGGTGGACAGACACTGGATCCCCTTTGAATGACACCAGAAACTTAGCCAATTGTTGAAATTGATAACTTTTTCTTTATACTGTGGTATCATTCTTGGTGAGGGCAGGATGCTATTCAGGGTCTGGGTCATACCAGCCTGGGCTACATGATCTCAGAACTCTTCCATGTCTCTTTCCATGCTGTCTGGGGGGGGGGGTTACAGCTCAGGTCATTCACACCAACATGGACAATGACAGAGTCATATTGGTACTTGTTCTGGAGTGACCTGAGTGCTTGTGTTATGTGGCGGATCCTGGCACCTGACAGGTAACTAACAGTAACCTTCTCCTTATTCAGCCTAGTGAGTGGGACGTCAGTGTGCCTGACTATAGAGTCACCTATTACTAGTATGTTGGGTATGTTATTTTGCCTTAAGGGCTGTGATTGCGTGGCACACTGGTTTTGTGAAGTATGTGTTTCATGGTTTGTGTTTGGGGGTGGAGGTTGCTTGGATGTCTGCTTTGGAGGTCTCTGTTGCTTCTGCAGATTTTTATTTAGAGCCTCCGAGTATGTTTTCGTGCATTTATGTGTGTTTTTTGCCAGTGTTGGTTTCATGGGTCTATGTGAGACTGGTGATGTGATGCAAGTATTTCCCTTCTCCTCTTGACTGTCTGATCCAATCTTGGGTTGAGAGAGCTTAGCTTCCAGTTTGGCTGTATAATTGCATCTCTCGCATGTATTATTGTTTGGTGGTAGGAGGAGAGGGTTGTTTGTGTACATGAGGCAGTTGTAACATTGCCTCAAAATGACAGATTCACCAGTTGGACTGGAGAGTACACCTGAAACTGCCCTTTGGACATTCCTGGATAGGTACAGTGAACTGTTTTACTGAATGGCTGGTAATGTCGAATAGAGAGCCTTGTCCATCTGTACAGTATGGGGGCGGGGGTCTAGTGCTAGGGTTTATAAGTGAGTATGAGTTTTGAGCAAGTGCCAGGCTGAGAAATGAATGGCTCGAGTGCTTAAGTTGAAAGTTTGTCTAGTTCCAGGGGAAAAATTGAAGAGGAGACTTTGTGGAGGTGGGAATAGTTATACCCTAGCTAACTGGCTCTGCCCGGTGCACAAAATCGGGCAAATGCGTTTTTTATAGCATGGAAATGAAAGAGATAAAAATTAGCCTGAAATGGCCAATAAACTACTAATTTTTCTGGGCTGAAACCACTCCTCCAGGGACAGATAGGCTGCTCACAGCTCCCCTTTCTCACAGGTGATCAGAGAAACTTCCTTTTATCCAAATAAGGTACGGGCAAACACAGAGATTTGTAACACAGCCTTGAATTCAGCACTAACCTGAAAACTGGACTATACTGGCTTAGAAAGGCAGGGAACTTTTAGTTATGTACTTACCATAACGATAGATGTATGTGATCCATCTGCCCTACATTCATAACTGATGGGCTCGGAGCCGAGAATCGGCTCCGACTCGGCCGATACACTAGCACGAAGTCTCTCATTGGCTGGGCCAACCCCCTTATCCCAAGATGCACCATGCCCAAACCCCCAGATCTCGTTTGCCGCTCCTATAGTAATGACGTGGTCTCGACTTGGCTGTGGCTAAGTACCCTTCTATTTCGGCCTTTTGGTCACTTTTTGGCAGTTAGCTTTAGAATTTATACTCAAACAGCTATTTTAATAGCTACCTTGTTGTTAGTTCCTTTGTGATTGACTGTGTTTGTCTTTTTGAATTGTTGTGGTAATCCCTTCTGTTTGGCGGGTTAGGCCCGTTTGAGTTAGAGGGCCTTTGCCCTATCTCTTGTAGAGCGTTTAAGTTAGAGCTCTTCCCCCGCTTCCCTCCTTGTGTGTTTTGAGTGTGTTACAGTGAGTATGTCTGGCAAAGAAAAGGAGCATAAGCCATCGGGCTTTAAAAAATGTTCAAAATGCAATTACAAGATGTTGTTGACAGATGGCCACGCCATCTGTGTTCATTGTTTAGGGGCCAAACACTTGCAAGAATCTTGCAGTGTTTGCCATGCTTTCGCCTCTCGTGTCCTACATGAGAGAAAAAATAAGCTTATCCTGAAGGGTCTGATTAAGCCAGCCTTTGAGGAAGCTTTGGCTTCTTCTCCCTCCTCGAAATCGAAGCAAAAGAAGTCTTCGGCTCTGACAAGTCCGTCGGAGCCGCCTGCAAAAAGAGCTAAATCTGTGTCCCCTTCCTCGGTTCCACTGGCCTTGGAGCCGAAGGATGGAGGATCTAAATCTGGGTCTCCCTCCTCGGCTCCACTGGTTTTGGAGTCTCGGGATGAGAAATCAGGTACTCTGTCCCCTTCCTCGGCTCCACTGATTTCGGAGCCGCAGGATAGAGGGTCTAAATCTGGGTCTCCTTCGTCGGCTCCATTGGTCTCGGAGCCGCAGGAGAGTGGTTCTGCTCTGGGGTCGGTTTCGTCAGCTCCTGAACCGTCAGCGCCGAAAGGGGTCTCAGTTCTGGTCGAGTCTGCTTCGGCCCCGATCCTTTTGGAGCCGATTCGGAGCCGGCCTCCTAGCCTTGTCTCGGAGCCGATAGAAAAAGTTTCTTGGCCCCCTTCTGTTTTCTCCAGGTCCTCCAGGCTTTCAGATTCGGATGTAGATAGGGTGGTCCAGAGGCTCCTCCAGTCACCTGTCTTATCCAAATTATTTTCGGCTCCGGCTCAGTCGGCCCTGGAGCCAGCCTTTTCAATACAGTTTCTTCCTCCTCCGACAACCTTGGTGTCGTCGGAGTTTGTAGAGCTGGGTAAAGTCCTTGAGTCGGTCCCGAGACCCACTGCTAGTCTGTCGGCACCATCTTCAGCTCCAACCCTTTCTGTGCCTTCCAGAGGTTTCGGTTCTCGGGTGTCCTCAGCCAGGCCCGAGGGGGATTCGTCAGGGCTTCTGGTTTCGGCCCTGAGTCTCCCTCTTGGCGCCTCGGCTAGGGGAACCCCGACACTGGTCATGTTCTCGGGGACGGGCCTCTCCTCAGATTCTGGTGGGCCCGCCTTTGAGGCTATGAGGAACGCGCTGGCCAAGTCTCTAGTGACTTCACCTGAATCTGCGACTCCTTCCTTAGACACGGCGGCTAGAGCTTCTGGTGCCCCCCTGTCTTCGGACAGCGCGGCTCCTAGGCCTGAAGATTCCTCCTTGTGTGGTCCCGTTTTCAGAGGAGCCTTCAGAGTTCGTGCCTGAAGAGCCCCCCAGGAAAAAATTGTGCAAGAGGAAACACATAGACTCCCCAGATGAGTCTGTCACCTCGGACACCGACTTTGATGATGCGGAAGGGTCCCCTAAGTCGTCCTCTGACAATGTCTCGTTCTCCGATATCCTGGGGATCTTGAGACAGAGGGGCGACTGGCCATCCAAAACCCCTTCCGAATAGAAAACGAACAAACTGATTTAAACAAGTTACACAATTAACCAGAAAAAAGCTCAAAACTGAGCCCTGTTCCAGCAGTCTTCAATCAAACAAGTGCTAACTGCACACTCCTGCCACTAGGGTACAGGGAACTTTCTCCAAAGAAAGATGGCCTGGATCAGTGCTCAAATTATGCAAACAAAGCTAGATTCAGCAGGCCTGAATCTGGTCTATGCTACAGGAACAAGGCCACCAATTTCAGAAAGAAACAGTTTAAATAAGCAGGCACAATAAGCCTGTGACCAGAAATTCCCGGCTCAGAAGGGCAGAATCCAGCCTCTCCTCCCACAAGAGTGCAGACCACAAGCCTTCTTAATGTAGAATAACTGGCCTGAAGCCCAAGTGCTTAAACCATAACTAATACACTTTTAGAATAGCAGACACTGAGCCTTCAATCAGCAATTCCCAGCTTAGAAGGACGTAAGCTACCTGTCCTGCCACAACAGTGCAGACTACAAACCTTCTTTAATGCAAAACAACCGGTATGAAGCCTGAGTGCTTAAACCAAAAGACTTAGAATAACAGTTACAATTTAATCAGGCTACTACCAAGCAGTAATAGATGCAGCAGAATAAATAAAAATAAAATTGTGTACTTTTAAGAAGTGGCAAAAGCAAAAGAAAGTAGCAGATGAATAAAGTGCATTTGTTTGTTAGTAAAGTGCAAGGAGAGAGGAAGGAAGAACCTAAGTGAGTTGGCCTTCTCAAATCTTCTCTCTGTATTAAGCAGAGTAAACACTAGACTCAGGATATGATCTTACTGTACTCGGTTAAGTGAGCAAATGAGATGGACCCAGGAGGAGTGTTCAAACACAGACTTACAGGAGGGGCGGGCAATTCCAGAGCCACCAACACTAACACCAAGACGAAAACAGGGAGGGTGGATGGGGAACTAACTGCAGAGAGATACACAGCACACTATTCAGTGAAAACAATTAGGTAACAGAAAAAATGAAATGCAGTACTTTTAAAACTGCAAGTTTGTACTTAACAGAAGACTAAAATACAATACTGCAAGTTTGCACTTAACTGATACACACACACGCACACACACTCCTAGTAAGGTCTGGCAGAGCTTTGACACCTATGGGCCCTTCAGGCCAGACCTTACAGTAGTTTTGCCTGCCACAATCCATCTCTTTCACAGCTACTGTAAGGCCCACAACAAAGGGTGACAAATCCTACTGTGTGATGGGCCTATTAGCAGAATGGTAATTGTGAATAAGACCAAGGCTATTGGAGTGAGCTATACAGTGTCAACGAAGTGCATATGCAAGTACTGTAAGAGCTGACTTACTGCTATACAGACCCCACACAATGACAAGGTGTAACGATATGTGATGATAACTGATGAAGGAACAAAGAGTATACACTATCACTGCAGTATCTACAGAGTTCAGACTCACAGGGATTAATTTCAGAAAACATTGCAGGATAGTCTGCAATACATACAGGAAATATGTAAAGTACTAGGTGCATAGCCTCATAAGATGATACTGGGCTATTGACTCTGATGCCCTCATAAGCCTAGCCCAGACGTTTGCCCATGTCCCTTCAAAGCCAGCACCTGTTTCCACTGTTCAGCTGGGACACACGTGGGATCCCAGGGATGTCTTGTTCGTTTTCCATGCAATCGTCCAGCTTCTTCTCCAAGAGGGCTATATACGTACTCTGCTAGACATGGGGAGGGAGTGTACTTTACAGAAAGTACACTCCCTCCCCATGTCTATCAGAGTGTACTTTCTGTAAAGTACACTCCTTCCCTCCCCATGTCTAGCAGAGTGTACTTTACAGAAAGTGTATTGTGTGGGACACTACACTATCCCGCCAACAAGTACTATACATGTCACAGACCAGGTGAGGACCTTGTGTGCATGTTGCGTGAGTGAGGTTTGTCTTACAGATATGCATAAACGCCATCAAGTCTGGTTTGGAAATGGCCTTGTATGCCAGACACAGGTCATCTATGATCAGTCTGTATGAGACTGAGTACAAGGACAGAGCTTTCAGCCTATCTGTATAGGACAGATGTTGCAGACCCTGGATTTGCCTTCTCAGGAACCTCTGTGGTCTCTATAGCTGCTGCATTTGCTTGGCAAGGTACATGCCAAAGGAGCCACTGTACTTGGTAATGTGATGATAAGGGTGGAGTACAGGGATATTGTGGCCTCCTGGTTCCTGAATGACATACCCGTATTTGTGAGGTGGGCCATGTAGAAAGCCATCCATACAATGGTGCCCACACTGTGGGAAACTGTCAGGATGCTACCAACCTTGATGCACAAGTTGCTTCAATCCTGACTACATGCTCAGTACATTATTACTGCCATAATTAGTGTGGCTGACATCTACCACAGCAGGGAAGATGATGCATCTCCTGGCATTCAGTTTGAGGCAATGCTTCTTGCACCAGACATTAATTTGGGTAAGAGCCTCTTGGAGGATGCTCACATCAGTAGGGGAATGTAAGACAGTGGCCATCTTGCAAGCATCTGTAAACCTGGTCAGCCACAGACCACTGCTTTTGTCTTGTACCTCAGAAACGTATATCTCAAACAGTAGAGGCCCCCAGAATGATCACTGGGCTACACCACTTTGGAAGAGTCTACTACTAGAGGTGGCTGCCATTACTTGGACTGAGTGGGTACTATCATTCAGCCAGTTAGCCACTCATCTGGTAACATATAGGTTGATGCCTAGCTGTGTAGGCCTATGTATCCGGGCTGCCTGGGGATTACTGTGAGAGAATTGGGCTAGGTGAAGGTAGGCATTGTCCACCATCTTCCCCTCGTCCTTGTGTTTGTTGACCACTTCAGAAGTCGACCAGGTTTAATAGGCCTGATCTCCCTTTGACAATACCACACTGTGTGGGCTCAAGTATTTTGAGGTTGCCGATGTCCTTGTTTATAATGTCTTTGATATTGCCTTCCATGCCCTTGCAGATCAGGTTAGTTAACCTGATGTGCATATGACTGGCTGGGTCAGTAGACTGCTCCGCCTTTGTGTATAGGGATGACAGTGGCTGTCCTCTGTGAAGATGGGATGACACTGGTGCTCAGGCTTTGGTTGATTACAGTGTGTAATGGAGGTGAGAGTTCATGCCTGAATTCATGTAGAGTGCATCCAGGGATGGTATCATGCCTATGGAGACTTCTGTGTGTTGCCTTTGAGAGGGCATTACGGACGTGCTTCCCGATGATGAGAGAAGGGGGGCAGGTTCTGTGCATGCATATGTGTACCAATGGGGGGACAGGGGATAATGCTTACACTTCACCTGTCTGCAGAAGTTGGCAATATCTATGCAGTATTTGATGTTACTGACTACCACTACAGAGCAGATTTGGGTGTTGTCTCTGGGATTGCAGACATGTGTGGAAGGCCTAGTGACTGGCCTTGGTAGAGGTGTCCAATTTGCACTCAAAGATAGCCTTAGGTTAATTCACCTGTGACCTTATTTGCTTGTTCCGACCAAGGTGACATTGCTTCCAATTAGGCACCTGCTCCATCTTGGCCCTGTTCAGCAATTATTTCCATCTACTATGGTATTTGTATATTGCTGCTGTCCACCACCGACGTTTACCCTACCTTGAGGGAGATGATGATGTCCTGTCAAGTACTGCTAAGTCCATACAGCTATGTAGGTGCTCACATAGTATTGTGGTGTGGGCTTGGGCAATACTGCTAGTTCCAACTGATAGGGTGGTGGCTGTAAAGCTACTTCTACCTGCCCGGAGGAGATTTAGAGTTCATAGGTAGGAAATAGGCTACTGGCCCTAGGGCCTATGTAAGCCTAGCCAAATGGTACCCTGGCTTTTGCCACCTAAGAAAACTATTTTCCTGTGCCTTTGTCAAGCAGAGCCACAGAAGTGATCTCCGGGGTGAATTTCCTATCTCCCATCCAATCTTCAAGATTTTTCTTGAAGAGTGCTAATGAGGAGCTTTGTTTGATATGGACAGATAGTTTGTTCCAGAGTATGGGAAGTCTCTGGGACAGGAATCTATCCCTCCAGCATGTTCTGTTTATTGTGGTGACAAGGTTTAGGTCCCTAGAGCGTGTAGCTCAGAGGGATTGAAATTTCTTTAAGTGGAGCATGTCCAACAGCTCTGGGTTTGACATAGCTTTGTATGTTAGGCAGAGATCACCTCTGAGTACGTGAAATGCGACAAAGTAAAGCTGGAGTTTTTTGAGACGGTCTGCGGAGGGCATCTGTTTGAGGCCAGTAATCCTCTTTGTGAGGTGTTTCTGTGGCCTTTCCGGTTGTAGATGCCTTGTGAGGTACATACCAAAAGGGGCTTTTTACTCTATAATGGGTCTAATGCGTGATGAGTAGAGGGGAACAATGACCTCTTTTTTCCTGGATGAGAGACCTTTTGTGATGAGGTGTGCCATGTAGAAGGATTTCCTGACTACTGTGGCGATGTGATTATCAAAGGAGAGACTACTGTCCACCTGTGTCCCAAGGTCTCATCACACTTTCGGTGTTAAGTAGACTACTGCCTATGTGGTAGTTCATGGGTACAGAGTTTTTACCAAAAGGGATGACAATGCACTTTTTGGCATTGAGCTTGAGGCCACCGCTTTGACACCAGGCATCTGTCTCAGTGAGGCCCTTTTGTAGGATGTCCACATCGTTAGGAATTTTGATTATGGCTCCTAGTTTGCAGTCATCTGCAAACTTTGTTAGCCAAAGACCTTCTGTGTTAGCCTGTACTTCAGAGAAGTAGATACCAAACAGGAGAGGACCCAGGACTGAACCCTGTGGTACTCCACTTGTCACTGGTATAAAGTTGGATTTAGAGTCTGCTACTTTCACAGTGTGGGTTCTGTCAGTGAGCCAGTTGGCAACCCATCTGGTGACATAGGGATTTATACCTAGTTTAGTGAGTTTATCTATAATTCCAGAGTGGGGGATGGTGTCGAAAGCCTTGGCAAGATATAGGTAGGCTGTGTGAGCCACCTTACCCACATCTACAGCTTTGGTGACCGCTTCAAAGAAGTCTATCATGTTTAGAAGACATGATCTGCCTTTTACAAACCTGAACTGGATAGGGTCCAGAGTTTGGAGATTACCAATGTCATTGTTTAGAAGTTCCATGATGATACGTTCCATGGCCTTGCAGACCAGGCTCGTCAGGCTAATGGGGCGGTAGTTCCTGGGGTCCATGGTGGCTCCCCCTTTGTGGAGTGGGATAACCGTTGCTGTGTGCCATTCAGTGGGCACAAAGCATGAGGTGAGGCTATGATTGAACATGGTACTTAGGTGGGGTGCCAGTTTGTTCTGTAGTTCGTGTAGAATGCAGCTTAGGATGTTGTCAGGTTCCATAGATGCTGTGCTCGAGAGTGTGTTTTTTACCTGTGCAGCCGTGATTACAGGAATTTTGCATTCTTCCAGTATAGAGATGGGCCCTTTAGGGGGTGAGAGAGGGTTAAAGTTAGCACTGGAACTATCTGCCAGGATGTTGGCAGTATCAGTTGGTTCTGTATATTTAGTGCCATTGTGCTGCAACTCAGAGCAGATCTGAGTGGTGCCACTGAGATTCTTGACATAGCTATAGAATGCTTTGTGGTTGTCTTTAGAATCAGTGGCAATTTTGTTTTCGCAACTAGCTTTGGAGGATTTTATGAGGGATCTCAGCTTCTTACTGAGGCTGACCATGGAGTTCCGCCAATCATGGGATTTTACTCTTTTTTTTGCAACAGTTTCTTTCTTCTGTTGTAGAGTTTGTTTATGGCAGGAGACCACCAGATTGGCTTCTTTTTTTTTGGAGGATAGCATCTTAGTTCTGTTAGGGATTGCACAATCCATGCACTCGTGTAAGTGCTTATAAAGTACATTTGTATAGGATTCAGCAGTCTTACCTCTATTGCCCGTCAGCATGGGTGTTGTGAAGTTTGCCACTTCTGTCTTAATAAGCATGAAGTTGGATTTGGAGAAATTTTTTACGGTGGCTTCCCTAATGGGCGGTGGGATGTGGATATCTAGGGTGATTAGCTTGTGGTCGGATCTGACCAAGGAACTGACCTCTGGTGTGGAACACCGGTTGCCCATGTTGGTAACGACCAGGTCTAGGATACTGCTGCCCCTGGTGGGGGTGTGGACAAGTTGAGCCAAGGCATTGGAATTTATGAATTCCAGAAAACGTTGAGCACAAGAGTTGGTACACAAGTAGTTTTCCCAGTTAATGGTGGGGTAGTTGAAATTGCTCATTATTAGGGAGTTAGGTTGTACCCTAATATTTTCCAGTGTATCAAGAAATGAGGAGTGGAAATCCTGAGGCATGGTGGGGAATCTGTAGCAAGGTACAATTTGGATTGCGGTCTTGATATTAAGAAGGAAAGTAATGCCCTATATAAGCATAGCAGAGTATCTGAAGATTATAAATTCAAGTTTTTAGTCATAGAAAGTATTTCAAAGGATGTTAGGGGGGGCCCTTGGGAAACTAGAATTGAATATAGAGAGCTGTGGTGGCAAGTGGCCCTAAATGCAGATAAATTCCCGGGGCTCAACGACAATATATCTATATTACCACTACTTAAATTAAGAGCTGCAAAACTGTAAGAAAACTGTTTTGTGGCAATAATTCTTTATGATCACAAGAGGGCTCCATTACACCTGATATAGGCTTATATCATCTCACTTCATTTGTTTTATTCAAGTCATTTTACATGGATTCATGAATTCTAATAAGTTTTTCCTATGAAAAAATTATCATAAAGTTTTTAAGTTTTAAGTTTTATATATGAGAATTTATAATTATATATATATTTAGGTGCTTGTGTATTTTCTATTTCATGTGGTTGTTATAACACATGAGAATTGAATTGATTTTTAAATATGCAGTAGCACTTTATTATTACATGAATATTATATCATAATTCATTCAAGTATTGTTTGAAATATTCATGGAAATAGGTAATTGCATATATATTTTTCAAGGTTATATACATATGCCTTATGAATTTTCACAAATTGTTACATGGATAGTACTTTTTAAATGACATTTTTATAATTTTAATCATGATAGTGTGTCTTTAAATTTTGAAACGATTTTAATTAATTAATTGATGGTAAATGTTATATATATAGTGTTAATTGGATGTACTGACTGTCTGATGAAGTCGAGAATTTGACGAAAACGCATACTGTCTGTTATTTGAGGATTAAGGCGTTTACACGTTTATATGACTGGCTTTTAGCCTTGTTCACTTGGTTTTTGTAATAAAAGAGCTTGGCTGACTTCCTGGTGGCGAAAAGTTTCGTTTCGTGACTGCCTTTTGACTTGGATTGCGGTCTTGCCCAGAGTTAGTTGCACTTGAATAATCTCAGATGCATTATGCTGAGCAACTAGCCTGGAGGTGTGGTTATCTTTAATGAATATGGACACGCCTCCGCCTTTAGTGTTTTGGTCCAGGTTAGGTGGCCAAAAGGTATGAATTATAGCCTGGTAATGCAGGGGTGCCCTCTGGAGTCTTGAACAAGGTCTCTGTCACTGCACAGATGTCGATGTTCTCCATTTTAAGGAGTGCCTCGATTGAGTGCATTTTGAAGCTTAGACTTCTAGCATTAAGTCATTTTTGTAAAGTTTATTTTGTTTGACCCTGACGGGGGGGCAGGGGAGATGGTGACCTGAACAGTGATGGCTATGTGGTCAGATCTTCCAAGGAGGATGACACCTTAAGGAGAGCTACAGTGGCTACTCATGTCGGTTAGGACCAGGTACAAGATATTTCCACCTGTCGGACTGTTGACAAGCTGATCCACTGCACTGCCATTGACAAAGCCGAGGAATCTCTGTGCGTTTATGTTCAAGTAGCATAGGTCATGCACACTATGGTTGGTTAGTTAAAGTCACCCAAGAGCAGAGTAGATGGTCGAATCATGACAGATTCCAGCAAGTCCAGACAGGTGTGGCAGGTGTCCAGAGTCATGGTTGAAGGTCTGTAGCTAGCTATGATTTGAGTAGGTGTTTTGTCAACAGTTAAGTGCACTCAGGATGTCTCCCGTGCGCCATACTGTTTGGCCAACCTGGAGATGTGTATGTTAATGTTTAAAATTCCACCTCCTGTGGCTTTACATCCCTCCACTTGGGGTCTACACGTATGATGGGATGAGTAACTTGGCAAGGTAAGTGTGCTCTCCACAGGTGCAAAGTAGGTGTCAGTGACTGCACAAATGTCAGCATCCTACAGGACAAAATACGCTTGCATTCACATGGGTTTCATGCTAAGACACCAAGCTCCTGTTTTACAGCAAGACATCTGCACAAAGGCACACATCACTGGCGAGCAAAGGCCGGAAAATAGTGACACTTTATATATATATCTAGCTGTAACACACTTAGTTGCTAGCAAAGAGTGTTTAACATTCACAGGATTACTCCGCAGGATATGACATCTGATATTCAAATCTATGTTATTATGTTATGACTTCAGTTTTTAATGGGATGCCAGTGATTTGCCAGATAATACAGAACTGTACGAGGCAGTGACTACAAATATGAGGAAAACATGTAGTCAGTCTGCAAAACTCTGGACAGTTGACAGGTATGGGCTCAGTATATAACTTACAGTTCAACACACACTTCTGCACCTGTTGTTTACTATACACATACACTATACAAGTCTCTTACATTTACAAGACATACATATGTATCATAGCAGCATTCACAGGTGACATATGGATATTTACAACATCCCAGGTAGCTGGCCTGGCAGCTTCAGTCAGTATTGGACAAGAGACACTCCTGAAGTAGTCACACATGAGCTGACCTTTGCTGAGGTGGCTCAAAGGCCACAGTTGTGATCTAAGTCACTGCAGACAGGGCCAGCAGGAATGGCCACAGGTGCCAGACAGCAGCATCCGAGTCCAGCAGGTCTTGCTGCGACCTAGTGTTTAGCTTCCTATTTCACATTATTGCATCCCCCCTTCTGCATTCCATTACAAGCTTAAGTGATTGACATACCTGTTACAGTAATGTAGAGTTTCCTCAGAATTAGGCAAATGTCAAGCTTTGTGTAGTCGCAGTCTGTCTTTATGTAGATGGGTTCAGACCTGTGTAGCCTAGGCAGCAGCTTGCCTTTTGTATGTGATGCTCATGAGCAGATGATGGCCTGTGCACCAATCGGTGTCTCCCACTTGCTACTTGCATCCAGAGAAGCTATGTTGTCTTTCTATTAGCCAATGCCATAGCAACACAGTGCTATAATTAAGTCCTTCATGTGGGCCTTGTCCCTTTTCCTTGCCTGTGAGGAGGACATTATGGAGGTTTGGAGTGTGCAGCTTCACAGACGGTAGGTGGAAATACCTCTCAGAACAAGAAATATGGAGACAGCCCAACAACACAGGGGACAAAGTTCCAGAACTGGGCACAGATTTTAAGTATTGCTGTTATACACACAGAAGATTGCTAGTTTAACAGGGTTTGTTTGCACATGCATTTTCTGCATGACAGATATGTCTCTGACATACCTCTCAACTATCCAGATGCCCAAAGACTTCCCCAAGGTTTGCCGGTTATGTTTGGTCTGTTCCTCAGAGAATTTCTGTTTTTGAGAAATCAGTAGGATAATATGAGGACTGCAGTCAGTAAATGTTGACATCCATTTGTGTTTCAGACATCATATCCTTCAGGAATGTTAGGTTACAACACACCCTGTAACACCAGCAACTGTTTCAGTTTGTAACACCATTATGTGAGATATGTCCCTCTTCTCAGCCCCCTGTCCCCAGGTATGTCAGGCTTTGTCCAGATGTCTTGCAGTAAGATGTTCAGCGGTATAGTACATCATTATTTAGTGATTTCACTCCTGATATCATCGCAGTGACTTAGCAGACTCCCGGACGCGTTATGCAGAAGTGGCCATAAATATGGTCCCACTCCCTGGACATTCTGTGGAAATCTGTACAGTTGAGAGTTATGTATGTCTGGCCATTGTTAACAGACTGTCAAGACTATGTAGCAGTGCTGTGTGTAAATGTTTGTTGGACTGAGTAGGGACAGTAGCATATATGTGGGTGTCACAGATCCATTTTTATCTGACTGTGCATGTTACTACAGTTGCTAGTGGTCTATCAGGTGTATAAGTTTGAAGGGCAGACTGAGAAATGTCCTGTAACACCTCAGGATTCCCAGTAGACTGGGAGGTGGGGCAGTGTATGTCGGTGTAGTGTGTGACTGGCAATCAGGATATGTTTGTTCAAACAGTTGATCTGATGTTGTTAATCTTCTTTCCATTCATCACCGATGGGTTCAGAACAGAGATGGCCTTTTACCAAGCTCGTGCCAGCCAAAAAACTGTTGAGCTAAGCTTCTACCCAGAATGCCCTTCTCCCTGTTACCTCAGATCTTGTTTGCCGCATAGCCGTAAAGCCGTGTTTCAGCCGAGTTCTCAGCTAAGTGAAAACTTTTTTGATATTTTGTGTGAAAAACTCTGATATTTCTTCCTTTATTGAGAGTTAGCCCTTCTTGTATTAAATTATAGTTAGCTCTTATTCTGTCTTCTTCCTTACTCTACCCGTTGGCAATCTTTCAGGAACCATTGTTGGTACGGCCCTCTCTCTTTACCCTTGTGGTATTCCTCCAATACCATACTTGGTATTTCTTTTTCCTTCCTAACCTACTAGTGCCTTTCATAGTAAGTTTTCTGTTATATGTGCATCTATAAATACGATGTGCTTTTTTAACTTTGTCTGAAGTCCAAACGCAGACTTGTTTTCATTTTGGTTTTGAAGTGTTAAGCCTGTTGTGTCTCTCTTTCAAGATGTCGGATAAAAAGGGTACATTGGGTTTTAAGCATTTTACTTTGTATAATGGCAAGTTATCTAATAGTGACTCTCACGATGACTGTGTGTATTGTTTGGGGGTGCCCCATCTTTCGGTGCAACCTCCCTGTGGCATTTGTCAAAGTTTCAGTCAAAGTACTCTGAAAGAGCGCAAGGATAAATTGATTCTGAAAGGCTTACTTTAGACTCCCTTTTCAGAGGCCATTTCTGCGATGGAGGTCTCAACCCCTCCTACTAAAAACAAAATGAGGTCCCACTCGGTTCCCTCTTTACCCTTGGGTGATCAGCATAAGCCTGTGAAACCAGAAGTTCCTAAGTTGTCCTCGGAGTATAAATCGGCCTCGTCGGCACCGTCCTTGTTGGCTCCAAGCTCTTCGAAACTTATATCAGCGCCAGCTTTGGCTTCCATTTTGCCTTCAGCACCAACAATAGAGCTCACCACACCTGCTACAACTTTGGCACCTGTGATCACTCTGGTTCAGTGCATTTCTTTGGTGCCTACCTCCGATTTGACATTCGAACCCTCCACTTCGGCTCAGAGTGCCCCTTTGGCACAGAGAGTTGCTCTGTCTTCAGTTCGACTAAACTGGACTTGACCCCTTTAATCCTGGTCTCGAAACCTCAGACATCGGTGCTGGCAGACCTTGCACCATGGAACTGATACACTCCATCCGTAGACCCATTCTTGGGTCAGATGTATAGCCCATTCATTGATCGACCTGACTCCCCGTCCAGAGTATCCACTATATCCACCAGGAGCCTGTAGAACTCGATGTCATGCGTCTTGTGGACCAGCTGTTGGCAACCAGGGGGATACCCACCCCTTCTAAGACCCATCTGCCTCCAGGACTTGGGTTGGTTTTTCCACAGACTCCATCTCACTCTCCGGTTATGAAGCCTTCTGCCCTGACGTCCTTCTCGGAACCCACCACTTTGGCACCTATAGTCCCCCTTTGGTCCTCGGTTCCTACAGAACCGGTCCTCCCTCAACCTCGGGATGGGGGGGTGGACTCCTCGGCTCAGGGAAGGGTTCCGAGTGTGCCTTCAGTTCCATCCTTGGTGCCGGTTGTCTAATCTGCACTGATCTTGCTTGAGGCTCCATCTGCGGGGGCAGGTTTGTCAGAGGAGGGTGTGACCCCGGGCCTGAGGTAGTCTTTCTCGGTTCCAGGCTCCCATCCCTCTTCAGGCAGACCTGCTTTCCATGCGATGGAGACAGCTCCTGCTTCTGGGAGCACTCCACTGACGTTGGAACCCCAGTTCTCACCCCCTGCGCTACACTGACACACCACCTCCCCAGGGCACCAAGCAGAGAAGCCACAGGACATCCCTGTTCAGGGTACTCGCTCTTCCGAGTCCTCCTCAGAGTCCCCCACTGAGGAGCCCCCTCGAAAGAGATCGTGCAAGAGGAAGCACGTAGACTCGCCCGAGGAGTACCTAACAGAGGACACAGATTACGATGATGGTGAAGAGTCCCCACAGTCACCTCCTAATGATGTCTCTTTTGGAGACATCCTCGAAATGCTAAAATAGAGAGGTGACTGGAAGCCCTCCAACCTTTCATCTTAGGAGTCCGTGCTCCTGCAGGCTTTTTGCGCCCGGCCATCTACCTCTTGGGTAACCCCGCCTCCCGAAAGCTCATCCAGCTCATTGTGCAGCATGCTTGGAAGAACCCGGATTCCATTGAGGCGATCCCTCGGAGACCTGACAAAATTCTTTCCTCGCCCGAGGAGAACCCGCACTGGTCCAGAGGGTTACCAGTCGAAGCTATGGTGAATGGGGTGGCCACAAAAAAGGACTTGGCTGAGGAGAGTCCGGGTGTCCACTCACCCAACACAGAGTCCCAGGCAGACTTGGGAAGAGAGTTTACACATCAGTGACCTTTGCCATACGATCTCTGAACTATTTGGCACATTTTACGAGGCTCCAGAGGAACTTGATCTCCGAACTCTCTGAACACTCGCAGGACAGGTGTCTGATGAGGTAAGGGATAAAGTTGCCTCACAGCACGCAACCCTGGAATCGATTTCCAATTTGTTTGTGAGGTTGCTATTGAATGCAACCAAAGGGGAGGCTAGAGCGGCAGGTTCAGGCATTGTCATGAGACGTCATGTCTGGATGCGCATTTGTGACCTCGCAGATCCCTTCAAGGCTTCCTTTCTGAATGCTCCCATCAAAGCATAGCCCCTTTTGAGCTCCAAGGTGAAGGACATGCTAGCAAGATGTGAGCAAGATGGCAAGACCCTGTCTGCCGTAGGCCTATGGTTTTTCCAACCCTCAACGTTCCTTTTCCAGTTAACAGAGTAGTGGGAAAATGTGGCACAAAAAAATCTCAGGGTCCTTTCCGTGCCGCATGTGACGATGATACCCCCAAGGACAGAGGGGGGTAACAATTCTGGAATATGCCCCTACAGGGGCAGAGGGGGTCCTTGTAACTAAAGCTCCAGGGATTCCTTCTCTGGACAGCCTTAGCAGCGCTCCTGAAGAGTAGTCCGATTGCTTACCTCTGGAAGCAGTTGGGGGTTGTTTTTCTCTGCACCACGCTGCCTGGCTCTATATTACCACTGATCATTGGGTGCAGAGTACAATCACCAGAGGTTACACCATACCCTTTTCTTGTCAACCAAAACTTCCAAAAAAGCTTCCCGACGTTCCACCCAGTCAAAGGGAAGACGCAGTTTCAGAAATAATAAAGCTGTCTCAAAAAAGATTCATCCAGCCAGTCCCACCAGACCAATGCGGATCCGGACACTACTCTATTCTTTTTGGTGCCCAAGAAGACAGGGGACTAGAGAGCCATTCTGGATCTCAGCAGCTTAAACAGGTCTGTCACCCAAACCAAATCCCGGATGGTCACGTTTCATTCCATTTTCCCTTTTTTTAAGGGAAGGTGATTGGATGTGCTCGAAAGATCTCAGGGATGCGTATTATCACATCAAAATGGACAAACGCTCCAGGAGTCTGCTTTGCTTATGGCTGGGAGCCAGTCACTATCAATTTCATGCCCTGCTATTCAGTCTCTCTACCGCCCCCAGAGTGTTCACAAAGTATATGGTAGTGGTCACAGCTCACTTGAACAGACTCCAGCGACTGAGGCTCCAGGTCTGGGTGATTATCTGTCAAGCAAAAGTTTCAGCAAGGGAGGTTCTCCAGGCCCTAGGATCCATGGCAGCTTCTGATAGTACCCCTTGCGAAGCTGCACATGCAAATCCTGCAATGGCTACTTCCTTCACAGTGGTTCCCAAACTACCACCCTCTCAGTTTCCAGATTTATATAACCAACTCTTGCAAGCAGGAGCTTCTTTGGTGGATGAAGTCAGATGCAGAACTTTGGAGTCGCCCATTCCAGTCTCCCCAGCCCAAGGCCATTGTGACCACTGATACTTCCCTGATCGGGTGGGGGAGCCATTTCCAGGGAAAGGCAGTCCAAACCGCATGGTCCACCCTAGAGTCCAACCTGCATATCAACATTCTAGAACTGAGAGAGGTGCTGTTAGTGTTGCAGGCATTTCACCTGGTTCTCCCTTCTGGGACGATTGTAATTCAGTCAGACAATATGTCAGTGGTCTGGTACATCAACAAGCAAGGAGGAACCAAGTCCTACCCCCTATGTTGAGAGGCCATGAGAATCTGGCAGTGGGTGATAGCTTCCGACCGCTTTCTGATAGCAACGCATATTCCAGGGAGCTCCAACGTAACTGCGGACAAACTAAGCAGATGCATCCTCCTGCCTCACGAGTGGTCCCTTAATCCTGAGGTAGCGAAAGACATCTTCAGTCACTGGGGCCAGCCTTGCTGCAATATTTTTGCCTCCCCATCTAACAAGTGCAGCAGCTATTTCGCCCCGTTCCCGCTGTGATCCACGAGTGGCCCAGGGGACTTCCTTATGCTTATCCTCCCATCACACCTATCCCACAGTTCTTAAAGATAGCTCTTCGGATGAGATGCAAGGCAATCCTCATAGCTCCGTTCTGGCCTTGACAAATTTGGTTTCCCCTTCCTCCGGCCTCACCTAGCATACCCAATGTGGATTCTGGACCCTCATCCAAATCTGATTACTCATCCTCAAGGTTTGAGCCACCTGAATCTGTCCAGTTTCAAGTTAACAGCTTGGTTTCTCCACTTCTGTTAGTTGCCAGGCAAGCTAACCTCAACTCACCTGTTCGGGACATCATTCCGGCCTCTCATAAACCATCCACCAGAAAACTATATCAGGATAAATGGAAAAGGTTCGCCCATCTGGTCTAAGGATAACATGCTAGACCCGTATTTGGCTCCAGTGATTGCAGTGCTGCAATACCTGGCCAAGTTTTTTGATAATGGAGCCTCTGCCTCTACCATACGAGTACACCTGGCGGTGATTTCTAATTTTCACAATGGTGTAGATGGCATCCCCTTCATCTCCTTACATCTATGTAAAGCCTTTCTCAAGGGAACTTCTCACATCAGGACTCCTGTTAGCCTGTGGAACCATGGAACCTCACTTTAGTCCTTCAGTCTTTGACTCAAAACCCCTCTGAATCCGCAGCAAAGTGTGACCTAAAGTTCTTGTCCTGGAAATCTTTGTTCTTAGTAGCCATTATGTCAGCCAGACGGGTCTCAGAGTTGCAGGCATTGTGTATCAAGAGACCCTATCTGGTCTTCCATAAAGACAGAGTATCACTCCGGCCAAACCATCCTTTCTCCCCAAAAGTTATCTCTGATTTCTCCATTAACAGACCATTGACCTACCTGTGTTCTTCCCGAATTTTTCCAATAAAGGGGAGTATTGCTTGCATTCCTTGGATGTACATAGGCAACTGAGACTCTACTTAGACAGGACCAAGCCTATCTGTAAGTCTGAACAGCTCTTCATTTCCTTCTATGGGCCTAGAATGGGAAACTCTGTTTCCAAGGTTACGTTATTAAAATGGCTGAGGGACTGCATTTGTTTCATCCTCTCCCTCACAAAAGAGCCTATACCAACAATTAAAGCTCACCCCACTAGATCTATGGCAATATCTGTAGCTATTCACTCCAGGGCTTCCATGGATGATATTTGCGCAGCAGCCACTTGGGCTAAATCTCATACCTTTACCAATCATTACAAATTGGACCTGTTCTCCACAGGGTGAGCTGACTTCGGCTCAATGGTACTCAGGAATGTTCTTCCATAAGGGCCGCCCATGGACCTCAACGTAGCTTGGGATTCTGTCCCTTGAGTGATGAATGGCAAGATTAACATCATCAGATAAAAAAGTTATGTCTTACCATAACGTTCCATCTGTGTTGTTCATCTTCTTTCATTCATCACATCCCTCCCTCCTTCCCCGCCAAAGGCTCTTGGGGGATGCTTTGAGTCCTAATGGTGTACTAGGGCATTTGCACAGAAGTGGCCTCAGCTTTACTTCTCTATCTTTAGCAAACTCGATCTGAGGTAACAGGGAGAAGGGCATTTTGGGTAGAAGCTTAGCTCAAGAATTTTTTGGCTGGTGCGAGCTTGCTAATAGGCTGACTTGGTTCAGAGGGCTCGGAACCAAATCCATCAGTGATGAATGAAAGAAGATGAACAACACAGATGGAATGTTATGGTAAGACATAACTTCTTTTTATAATCTAGAGTTCATTTGGGGTACTGGTATGTTGCTGTGACTGTGGTGCAAATGGGTGTGGGTGGAAAATTTCTCGCCAATGTCTGTTTTTCCCCTACAGTTACATCCTTGCAGTGCATGATATATTTGTAAATACATGGGTAATTCCCCAGAGCTGATTTGGGGTAGTGTCATGCTGGTCTTACTGTGGTTCAAAAGGTGCTGGGTGAAATGGTTGGCAGCTCTCAGTGTTTTTTCTCTTCTGTTACATGACTGCAGCCATACCTCTCCAATGTCCAGATGCGTGGCTCATGTGTTTGGTCTGCTCCCCATAACAGTTGCGGGTTCCTGGAAAATTACTGGGATGATGTGAACACTGACATCAGTAAATGATGACAATAACATGTGTTTCAGACCTGGAATCTATCAGAAAAGTTTTCTGTACTTTCTTGTTGTACTTAACTGTTTTCCGCCTAAACGCAGATTTTCCAGCATTTATTGTGATTTAAAAGCTTGTTTTTTTCACATGTTGTACTTATTTGACTGCCTTAACTTTTAAAATTTTGTGTAAATAATTTATTTAACTGTTGTAGGCTACACACTAAAGTGCAAAAGCCTTTTCTGATCGTTTGTAGTCGTTTAAAGCTGTTTAAAGTGTATTTTTTTTACTGTTTTTGCCTTATCTTCTCAAAAAAAAAATTCCTTGTTTCCTGTCTTTCTAAGCTAGTATAGCCAGTTTTCAGGCTAGTGCTGAATTCAGGGCTGTGATACTAGTTTCTGAGTTGCCCATACCTTACTTGGATAGAAGGAAGTTTCTCTGTTCACCTGTGAGAGAGGGGAGCTTTGAGCAGCCTATCTGTTCCTGGAGGAGTGTTTCCAGCCCCGAAGTTAGTAGTTTATGGGCCATTTTGGGCTAATTTCTCTTTTTCATTTCCCTACTATAAAAACCGCATTTGCACGGTTTTACTCGCCGAGCAGTGCCGATTAGCTACTGTTAAATTATTCTCAGCTCCACTGAGTCTCCTCTTCAGTTTTTCCCTTGAAACTAGTCCAACTCTCAACCTAAGCACTCAAAAGGCATCCTACAGCCCAGCACTTGCTCAGACCTAATAGCAAGCACTAATATACCCTGACACTTGATTGCCCAGCAGAGCAAGGCTCTTTATTCACCCCTCACCAACCATGCGACTAAGCAGCTCACCCTACTATTCAGGCATGACCAAAGGGCAATTTCAGGTGTACTCTCCAGTCCAGCTGGTGAATCTGGGTATCCTGAGGCAATGTTACAACTGCCTCATGTACACAGACAACCCTCTCCTCTTACCACAAAACACTAGCATATGCGAGAGACGCAATTATACAGCCAAACTGGAAGTTAAGCTGTCTCTACCCAAGACTGGAACAGACAGTCAAGAGGAGAAGGTTAACACTTGCACCACAGCTCCAGCCACACAAAGACCTATTAAAACAGCAATGGCAAAAAATACACAAAATCATACTCTGAGGCTCTAAATAAAAACCTGCAAAAGCATCAGAGACCTCCATCAGACACCGGAACAACCTGCACCTCCGGTCACAAACCAGACAACACATAAAACACAAAATCAGTGGGCCGCACAATCACAGCCCTTAAGGCGAAATAACATACCTAACACACTAGTAATAGGTGACTCTATAGTCAAGCACAATGATGTCCCACTCACTAGATTGGGCAAGCAGACGGTTACTGTTAGCTGCTTGTCGGGAGCCAGAATCTGCCACAAAACACAAGCGCTCAGGTCACTCCAGAACAAGTACAAATATGACTCTATCATTGTTCATGTTGGTGTGAATGACCTGAGACGTACCTCCCTGGACTACATGAAAAGAGACATGGAAGAGCTCTCTGATCATGTAGTCCAGGCTGGTATGACCCTGACCCTGAGTAGCATCATGCCATCACTAAGAATGATACCTCAGTATAATGAAAAAATGATCAATTTCAACAATTGGCTAAGCGTCTGCTATCATTCAAAGGGGATCCAGTGTCTGTCACCCTGGGACAACATGCTCGACAAGCCACGTTGCTTCGCAAGAGATGGCTTACACCTGTCACCCCTAGGCTTTCGAATACTGGCCAAGGCTCTTGCTGCCCCCAGAGTGCCTTTTTTAGGCAAGGCTCAAAAGTCAAACCCACCTCCGTAAACAGCACAATTAACAAAAAACTGAGGGTTATGCTACTCAACGCACAAGAAGCACTCCTCAGTATGGAAAAGTCGACATCTGTGCAGTAACTGAAATCTGGCTCAAGGCTCCAGAGAGCAACCCAGCACTACCCTGCTACAACTCATACCACACGTTTCGGCCATAGAACACGGACCGAAACACAAAAGGAGGGGGTGTATCCATATTCATCAAGGATACCTACACTTCCAGGTTAGTGGCGCAGCATGATACCTCTGAGATCATCCATGTGCAACTAACATCGAGCAAATCTGCATTGCAAATTGTGGCCTGCTACAGATCATCCTCCATGACCCAGGGCCAACACTCCACCTTTCTGGAGACACTGGAAAACATGAAGGTCCTACCGAACACCCTGATATTGGGCAATTTCAATTACCCTACCATTTACTGGGAAAACTACTCGAGTACAAACTCCCAGGCCCAGTGCTTCCTGGAATTCATCAACTCAAACGCCCTGGATCAGCTGGCAAACTCGCCTAACAGAGGTGAAAACATATTGGACCTGGTCATCACCAACATGGGCGACAGGTGTTCCGCACCGGAAGTCAACCCGTCACTGGTTAGATCAGACCATATACTAATCACTCTGGATGTCCACACCCCACCACTACCACTGCGCTACAGTGAAGAGAATGGTAAGTGGAACAGGAGAATTACCGTTCTCTTCACTGTAGCGCGATCTCAGAGATGGTATATTTAAGTTACGGGTTGTGGGGGGTGCAGGGGGGCTTGCCCCCTGCAAAAACATTGTTTTAGTTGTTTTATTTTTTATTTTTTCACTTTTTACTTTTGAGATTCCAAAATCTCAACTTTCTGGGATCGGTATTTTGAAAGTCGAGATTTTGGGCTTTCGAAATTAAATAGTGGATCTCTCTCTCTCTCTCTCTATACATATATATATATATATATATATATATATATATATATATATATATATATATATATATACACACACATATATATATATATATATATATATATGCGGCCACTGTGGTGCAGCGGTTAGCGTTGCTGCCTCACAGCAAGAGGTTCTCTGGTTCGATTCTCAGCTGGAGTGCCTTCTGTGTGGAGTCTGCATGTCCTCCCTGTGGTCGTGTGGGTTTCCTCCAGGTGCTCCGGTTTCCTCCCACATCCCAAAGACATGCTGTAGGTGGATTGGACACTCTAAATTGGCCCTAGGTGTGAGTGGGTGCATGTGTGCGCCTTCTGTGGAAGGTTGGGCGCCGGGCTGGCAACTCAACACTGTAAAACTCCACTGCCAATCACGAGCGGACAGGTGTTCCGCTGTTGCGACCCCTAACCGGGAAAAGCCGAAAGAAGAAGAATACACATATACACACATACATAAATAAATATATATATATATATATATATATATATATATATATATATATATATATATATGTATTTATATATACATACTTACATATGTACACAAGAATACTACGGATATGTATTTTTCTCTTATGTTAAATGATGTAGTGCATATGTTTGTAAAAACATTACAAATTCCTACAGCTCAGATGGTGTAGAAGTACATTGCTGTGATTGTAGTGCACAGGGTCCTGGGTTCAAGATATGGAAGTGATGATTTTTTTCATTCATGTTAAATGACCATAATGCATGATATGTTTGTAAAAGCATTACAAATTCCCACAGCTCAGATGGTGTAGCGGTACATTGCTTTGATTGTAGTGCACAGGGTCCTGGGTTCGAGACTTGGCAGGGCTGATTATTTTGCTGTTGGGCAGAACAAGGGCTGATGGAGACAGAGTGATTAAAGCACTTTTATGCAGTTGTAAGCGGGTTTGCGTGGTTTTGTGCGAAGCTAAGTGATACAAACAGACTGTTAAGTCCCCTCAGCTTCACTTAGCGGTACTTACTCCTGCGCTAATTTTAATTAAAGGAAAGAATAAAGGGTGATAGGAAAGTGGTGAAATGGGGCAAGCAGGGATAAAACATTAGGAAAATCAGCTAGGGCTGTGCAGGACGGGTGTAGGAAAGGACCATAGGTGTACATTTCTTTTGTAGCAACAGCTGTGAATAATGTGCAGAATTTGGAATTTACAGCCTCACACCCCACAGGGAGGGGTGTTGGTGACAGACATTTATAGAATAATTTGTGGGTAGATTGATTAATTTCACTATAAATGGGGGTGAAATGTAGAGCTATGCATGGGGCAATGATTCTTTTTGCGTGACAGATGCCTTTTTTTTTTTATTTTTTTTTTTTTTAAGTTGAAAGTGGGATATTGGGGAAGGGCTGTACGTATGCTTGGGGAGGTAGGTTGGGTAGGACAGGTTGCATTTGCAGACAGACAAGACAGCAGACAGGGGCGGTATAGGACACATGAGGGGGGGGGTAAATACCTTTGACAGGGAGGGTGGTTGGGAATTCGAAGGCCATGTGTCCTCAAATGGATACAGTGGGACTAAGGTCCCCACCCATGGGCAGTCACCACTGTACCTTCTCAGCCCCGAAGGTGGCTGTGCTGGGGGCTGGACAGGAGGGGCAACCTGTCCCTCAAGGTTTGCCAGGTGGCCCTCCATCTGGAGCTGCCGTCCATCCAACTCCGTGCGGATGATGCTGCACACCTTACCACGAAACTGACGGCAGGTGATGGTCTCCTCTCTGCGCCCAGGGGGGACAGGCCCCATCCCCTGAGGTGGTTCCACCCGAAGGTGGTGCAGAACCACTGGAGGAGGTAGTTCCAGGTTGGGTCCCAGACGTGTTGCGGCCTGGTGCCACGGACAGATGAAGAGGGACAGGCGGATCTGCCTTCCCAAGCGTGCTGTTGTGTTGAGGTTTTACAATATATACTGATCATGAACAAAACATTTCAAAATTAGTTATAACCTCATGCGTGGGTGTTCCAATTAACCCCATACAACAGATTTGAAACAGTTGCATAGCAAACACAACACATGCATAAATGGAACAACAGCATGCCAATAACACTGATGGCAACAGGCCACCAACAATGGTATATGAACAAGGTATGTTAACATGCAACCCATCAAATATATGAACAATAATAGAATACAAGTCCCAACATTAGGTTTTGAGAACAACATACCCAAAGTATATGAATGATAATTATCTATGTAGATAAAGGGTGGTGGGAGAGACAAAAAGTCCATTAACAACTGTTTAGGCTTCTGCTTTTCACAACAGTACTGCTCAGTACTCTACGGGTCTGCCCTCACTTTACATCTACCTATGGCCCATAGCTTCTGTAGCACAAACATGCCTGTTAAACTGTCAACCTGGAATGGTATCTGGCAAACTGTGACAACTCTAGATACATGACTAGAGGGGACTCGTACATGTCAGGGTTACAGATCTGACACAGAATGGGTAACCTGCACTGTTATGTGAGTGTTCTACTGGCATACTTCACCTGGTTTCCTATCTGTGTCCAGGGTTATTGGCAGCAGTGACTGCTAGCCATGAAAGCGTGACACTTGAGAGACATGTATCAGGAAGAGTGCATGTTGCATGTACCTATACTGCTGTCATCTGCAGGCATCGGTGTATTAGTATACCCTTCATATAGCTACTACTGACATTTCTTTACCTGTAAAACATGTGGAGAAAATATATGTTAACACTACCTGACTGTTTCTATATTTATTTCTGATTCCTTGTGTGTAAATACGCACACATCTTACTACCACTCCCGAGATTTGAACCATGTCTAGGTGTGCAAAATTAACAACTAAGCTATTTCTCATCACACTGAGCTACTGAGGAACTGCTGTTTCTTGTTTGACTGGTTTCTGCCTAATACTCTCTTCATTAGACAGTTTGACTTTGTAATCCTAAGATGCATACATGACAGATAGTGTACTGTGCATTAATCCTTTGAAATACAATCTGGACAGCAAAGGTTAACACACGGCAATGCTGCATGGGACACACTGTGATACATTACACATTACTATTCAGGGTTCAGAGCTTAGTGCAGTATATATTTCATATTTCATTTATATCTTGTTTTACAGCTCCACAATCTATAGTTTTTAACAGCTGGTTCTCAGAACAACTTCAGTTAATGCATGCTGTCAAACCCATATTTGCTGTGGAGAATCTGTATGCATCCTATTCCTACAACTTACCAGAGTAAACACAACAATTTTTGGCATTTTTCTTACTGCAGTGACATGACACAGTGCTTTAGTACTACGTATCCTGTAGATCAACATTAGTAGGACAAACTTTATTCCGTTAACACAGTAACAGAATACCTACTGCCAGCAGTCAATGAATGTACTACTTCTTACTTATTTGCACTATATACTGCAAGACAGATTTGTGCTTGCCAGCCTGTCGGCGCAGCCTTAACAAGTCTGTCAGCATGGGTTTCGATGTTGCTAGCCCTCACTGCTGCAGCTGTGTGGGAGAAAAACAAACATTATGCATACCTGTCTATCACATACTCAGGCTAGACTTTGGTACAAACTACATTATACTGATACCTACACACTACTGGAGCATTCCGTGCCTGTGCATCTCGGATTCACTGGGTCAAGAGTGTCCCCTTCCTCTGCTTTAGGTCAGCATAATGGTGCCACACCTGCTCACCAGTTTGGGGGATGCCAATAGCACTGGTGAGATTATGTACGAGATGGTCCCAGGCCTCCGCTTTGTATTGTGAGCCTGGTACTGGCCCTGCAGCGGTCTCTCATCATGGTTTTCTACAAGGAGTCCAGCCATGACCCTGGACTCCTGAAAACTCCAGCTCTGCATCTGAAAGTAGGGTCCTTCCCCAACGGCCGACACAGTACCTGCACAGATCACCTACAACAGGTTCTGGCTGTATTCACACATGTACAGTTTAAATAAGGCCATATTCCCGTCCTTTGCTATCATTGGACCATTTTGAAAATGCTAAGCTCAGCTATGCGGTGCGCAAATCCGCTAAACTGAGCTGAACAGTGCTTAAAGGGGTAAATGCTGAGCACTACTTAACAGTGTGCAAATCCGCGTAGCTGAGCTAAATGCTGCTTAGCATTCATATTTAAGCAATGCTTAAATCTGCTAAGCATAGCTGAGCACTACTTAGCATTGCTCAGTTTTCATTTAAAAAAAATATCAGGATTGTAGATTAATTCATCATTACTGACATATTAAGTGTATATGATTTACTTTACATGTCATCTCCCTATGTGCTTTCATTACATTACCTTGGAGTGTGACTATACTGTATGGGGACACATGTATACATGGGTGATTTCACATGTTATCAGCACTCACACTTCCATTTTGGACCTACTACACTACCCTGGGTAACAAATATCAATTACTACATGATTTAACATGAAAAAATAATTTTAACAATGCTTTCCCATGTAAGAATAAAGTGCCTGTCTTGGTACATGAACCGTGAACGCCTGTATGCAAAGTCGGGACTCTAACCATTACTCTATTTCATCACTGAGATTTTAGCTATACATTTTTATTTAGCTGCTATGAGATGTTTAAGCAATGCTGAGCAAAGGGCCCCAACGTGCAAACCTCTCAGCTACGCTTAAACATACTTTACAATGGAAAAAAAAAGGAAATTAACAAACCCACTTTATTTACACGTATCAATACTCTGTCAGTCACAGTAAGAGAAAATGTAAGGGGACACACAGGGACAGATTTTAAATGTTGCTCTTACAAACTTAGAAAGTTGTTAGAATAATAGATTTTAAATTCGCATGAATTTTCAGACGGATGTGGAATCTTAAACTCAAATGTTTGCCATTATTTAATGCCTCACATCCTCTGCTATTTGCCAGGTAGGAACATATATTTGGGGGAACACACCAAAAACATGATGCAGCATACCTCTCAACTGTACAGATTTTTGCAGACTGTCCAGATTTTTTGCCTCATATTTATGGTTCATTTCTCATGATTGTGTTTTTTTTAGCAAATCATTGGCAGATCACTCAGGGTTTAACTCACAGGATAATGACAGACATTTGAGTTTCCAACTTCATACCCATCAGAACATCCATGCTAATGGACAACCTGTCATTCTATCAACTTTTCAAGTTTGTAAGGGCAATATTTGAAAAGTGTCACTATTTGTGGGCCTTTGTCCCCCCATTATTTATGGCTTTGTCCAGATTTCTTGCTCTAAGAGGTTGAAGGTATGTGAGGCACACGTGGAAATTCTGCGAAAACCTGTATAGTTGAGTGGTATGGCCTTATGGCCCTTTCGCAATGCAGTGGGTGTATGACAGTACCTGTGACACACCCCCTGCATTGCTTCCTATCTTCATAGCTGCTTTCAGTGTCTGCGAACACTGAAAGCACTTGGAAAGTGCTGTACGGCACTTTGACAATGCAGGGGGTGTGTGACAGTACAACAAACACACACACAGCTATGGATATAAAAAGTGTTGAGGTTAGAAGTGGTCACACTTACGCATGCTGCTCATTTGATCTATTTCACAGACTGCCAACGTAGAATTGGCTCATCAATGTTTGTAAAGGATAGCTTAAGTTAATGTTGATGTTAAGTGATGTTAAGTACAGCTGAAGTAGTACTGAAGTACTGAGGTCATGTTCTGCTGCGTGTTGTTTCATTGCCATATCAGCAGATACAGTGGTACTTATTACTACTGATTTATACTGAGATGGTTATGTGAATGTGTGTTTTTTTGTCTTATGGGTCTGTATGTATTGAAAGTGTTTTAAGCCGATGAATATTTGCCACTGTGGGGTTTACTTAGCCAATGACATGACTTTTTCTGAGCCACTTAATTAGACTGCAACTTTCACAATTACAGCTCAGCAATCCTAATGCATATAATTTTCCCAGTTGACTCATTCCCTCAGTACACTCTAGTACTCTGCAGTTCATGTCTAACCACTTTTAACTTAAATACAAGAACCAGTCCAGTGCCCAGGATTACAATGTTCAATATTCCAGGTAGTTCACGGTACGACTATTTGTCTTTATTTTACAGTAGCTTCTTAGTTAACAACATAATCTTCTGCCTTGTTTCCATTACACAATCAATTCCTCATCTTATCATTCTTTCATATCCTCCATTTTTCTTTGTGGAATTTATTTTTAGTTTTTACTTATTAACTTATATCTACTTTATACAATCCCAACATCATCTATGTAACTTCTACTATTATAGGTGCATTATCTCTTTTTTCGTTTCTTAGTAACTGCATTTTTCACAACCATTAATATTAGTGATACCAGCACATTTAAGGCACTTGAATTTACTGGGAACTGAGCTCTATTCAACAAATAATCATTTGTAAGTACTTACCAATTACTGTCTGCTAACTTACTCAATTTCATTAAGTTCTGCTTTGAATTCTCTTAAATTTGAACATTCCCAAAATATGTGATTCCACATTTCTTTGGCTGTTTGCATCTCCAGCAATTGATTAATGATCCCCTAAACATGCAATTGAGTTTTTTTCAGGGTGTAAAAATATTTGTGCAAGCATTTCCAACCAAATATCTGGAATTTGTTTGCTTTTGTTACCCTTCTTGATGTCTCACATATTTTCTCCAAGATTTTTTCTAACCAGTCCTCATTTAGTGTTTTCCCCAACTCTGTATCCACTGGTGCATAGTTTTTTGCCCTGTATCACTCATGAGTGTCCTGTATAAATTTACTTACAAATTTTTCACCGAAGGTTTCCCCCTCTCTCACTTCTGTTAGCATGTGTACTATTCTAGGTCATTCCAGTTTTATTTTTTGTTTTTGCATTATATTTCCTCAATAAACTTAATATATTTCTGTACTGCAGCCCTTCTGTTTTCCTTACCTGGCATCTTTCAGCTCTAGCCAACTTATTACTTCTTCTCCTTTCTTAGCTGCTCTCAAAATTTAACCACCTTCTTCTTCTTCTGCTTTTTCCCGGTTAGGGGCCGCTACAGCGGATCACCTGTCTGCTCATGATTGGCAGTGGAGTTTCTACAGTGTCGAGTTGCCAGCTCAGCACCCAACCTTCCACAGAAGGCATGCACACACACACACACACACACTCACTCATGCCTAGGGCCAATTTAGAGTGTCCAATCCACCTACAGCATGTCTTTGGGATGTGGGAGGAAACCGGAGCACCCGGAGGAAACCTACATGACCACAAAGAGGACATGCAGACTCCGCACTGAAGGCACCCCAGCAGAGGACCGAACCAGAGAACCTCTTAATGTGAGTCAGCAATGCTAACCGCTGCACTACCGCGGCCGCCAGCTCTCAATATTTAACCTTACTGTTTTCCATCCACCACCATTCTGCTACTGATACATTTGTTTGGAAGTCTGGTCTCCGTAATTCAATAGGCTTTAATTCAAAATCCCACCAGGTTTTTCCCCTAGTTTTTATCACATCTCTCATTATTAAATTCATATCTGTCGACAGCCCTGTTTGTTTGTCCAACTGGTGCAATCGCCACCACACTACTTTCTTCAATAACACTTTGCAGAGGTGCCCCAACTAGCATAATTTCTTTTCAATTAAATGTGTATTCCTTTTGCTGAATTAGGTATAGTATTCTCATTTGCGCAGCATTACAGTACTCTTCCAGATTTGGAAAATTTAACCCCTCTTTTTCAGGCTGTTTTGTTAATAGTTTCAAGCCTATCCTAGTTTTCCCCCTCCCAGATATACCTTAACAATCGCTTTCCATAATGCTATCCAATCATTCATATCATGTTGTACAAAAGGTCTCTCGTATGTATAGTATTAAAAGTGTTATAAACATCTTTACTGCTAATCTTCTATGGTCTAAGTGCACCTTTTGTGTTTCACATTTTTTTGCCATTGTTCCAATTTTCTCTCTCATATCTTTCCATGTTTCCTTGAGAGAGTCTCTAGCCTTTATTGTTACTGAAACGCCTAAAAATGTCATCCTGAAATGTCCCCATAAATAGGGGTAGCTCTGAACCATATTAAATGATTGGGCATGGTTTATACATACCGGTTTCTTTTTTTTTTTTCTTCGTTAATTTTATATTCTTTATGTCTATGTATTCACATGTCAAATAATATTGGTATATACCTCTCTGGTTTAGTTAGGAATATTATTGCACTGATACATTTGTTTGGAAGTCTGGTCTCCGTAATTCAATAGGCTTTAATTCAAAATCCCACCAGGTTTTTCCCCTAGTTTTTATCACATCTCTCATTATTAAATTCATATCTGCCGACAGCCCTGTTTGTTTGTCCAACTGGTGCAATCGTCACCACACTACTTTCTTCAATAACACTTTGCAGAGGTGCCCCAACTAGCATAATTTCTTTTCAATTAAATGTGCATTCCTTTTGCTGAATTAGGTATAGTATTCTCATTTGTGCAGCATTACAGTACTCTTCCAGATTTGGAAAATTTAACCCCTCTTTTTCAGGCTGTTTTGTTAATAGTTTCAAGCCTATCCTAGTTTTTCCCCTCCCAGATGTTCCTTAATAAGAAGTTATGTACCTACCATAACGTTCCATGTTAGTTGTCTTCTCTCGCCTTCTTTCTTGCTGGATGGGTTCGGAGCCAATCCTCGGCTCCGACTCGGCACTTGCTAAGCTCGAGAGCTAATTTTACCAGCTCGAGGCAACCCTATATCCCATGATGCAAGGTGTGACTACCCCAGATCTCGTTTGGTAGCTATAGAAAAAACCCTGCCAGTAACCTTCTTCCCAGAAAGGAAGAAGAGGAACTAAATGTGGAAAGAAACCAAGAAAGGTAACCACTAGATACTAGTGACACTTCCTACTGGGGCCCATAGAAGGAATGGATCGTACCCAGAGAAGAGTACAACTTCAAGGTCTGTCCAGGCAAGGGAGAAGGAGGGAGGGACGCAAGAAAGAAGGCGAGAGAAGACAACTAACATGGAACGTTATGGTAGGTACATAACTTCTTAATGTTAAGTTGTCAAACTCGCCTTCATTCTTGCTGGATGGGACCGTGTCCCTAGCACCTCTATCCTGGGTGGCTCAATGGAACAGACTCTTGAGAACTGTGGAACCAAACCTAGCCGCCCTGTCTCTGGAGGCCAAGTCCAATTTGTAATGAGAGACAAAGGTGTGAGGAGTGGCCCAAGTGGCTGCCGCACAAATGGTGTCAATAGGTAGCCTATCCTGAAAAGCTGTATTAGTGGATAGGCGTCTGGTAGAATGTGCGTTTGGTTTCGAGGGCAGTTGCTTGCCCCTAAGGAGATAAACATGAGAAATGGTAGAAGACAGCCATCTGGATAAGGTCACCTTGGAGACCGGCAGACCCTTCCTGTTTTCTGCATAAGAAAGAAACAGTTGATCAGATTTTCTGAATTGTTTAGTTCTGTCCAAGTAATATCTGAGTTGGCGATGGACATCCAAACAGTGAAGTTTCTGTTCCGCTTTGTCAGAATAATTAGGGAAAAAAACTGGCAAATCAATAGATTGGTTAATATTCGTCTGGGAAGCAACCTTGGGCAAAAAAGATAGATTAGTTCTTAAAGATACTCTATCTTTGTGGAAAACCAAGTATGGGGGACGGACACAGAGAGCATGAAGTTCAGACACCCTCCTGGCTGAAGTAACAGCAACCAGAAAAATTGTCTTCCAGGAAAGAAATTTTAATGAGCATGTAGCAGCCGGTTCAAAGGGGGGTAGAATCAAGGATGCAAGCATTAAATTCAGGACCCATTGCGGAGGGGGATTTTTGATTGGAGGTTTCAGGAGAAAGATCCCTCTAAGAAAGGCTTTGCAAAGCTTGTGAGACATTATGTTTTGATCCACTAAGCCAACATGAAAATTTGAGATTGCTGCCAGTTGGACCTTAACTGTAGAGGAAGAAGAACCCGACTGAAAAATCTCAGCTAGGAAGTCCAACACTGACTGCACTGGAGCAGTAAAGGGATCTATGTCCCTAGACTTTGCCCAGAAGGAAAAACGCTGCCATTTGCTAGCATAAATCCTTCTGGTAGAGGACTTTAGAGAAGCTACTATGATATCTCGCACAGGATTAGAAATCATAGGGAGCCTGGCTAAGGAAGGAAGTGGAGCAACCAAGCAGTGAGGTTGAGAGAATGAATGGCCTGGTGCAGATGACCCGAATGGTGGGTCAGAAGATCTGGAACTGGATCCAGATGCCAAGGCTGAACCAAGAGATGACAATGTAGGGACGGAAACCAAATTTGTCGAGGCCAGTAAGGGGAAATGAGAATCAACTTGGCTCTCAAGACGGTAGCTTTCTGAATCACTTGAGGTATCAGCGGGAATGGAGGAAAGGCATAAAGAAGTCCCCGGGGCCAATCCTGGGTTAGACTGTCTCTGGGGGGATGGCCTGGTAGTGGAAAGAGGGAGAAGAAGTCTGGGCATTTGCTGTTTTGGGGTGTAGCAAAAAAGTCGCAGGAAGGGAAGCCCCACTTCTGAAAAATCTCGTCCACTACTGATTGTTTGAGAGACCACTCATGTGGCATGAGAATAGCTCTGCTCAGTCTGTCCGCTAAGAGGTTGGATTTCCCGGGGATACGCGTTGCTATCAGAAACCGATGAGAGGAGATTGCCCATTGCCAAAGTCTGAGAGCTTCTCGACACAGTGGATAGGACCTGATCCCGCCCTGTTTGTTGATATACCAGACTACGGACATGTTGTCCGTCTGAACTGCAATAGTCCCTAAAGGAAGAAAGTCGCTGAGGGCTTGCAACGTTAAAAGCACTGCTCTCATCTCTAGGACATTTATGTGCAGATGGTATTCTATGGGTTGCCAAGTCCCATGGACCATCCTGCCCTGATAATGCCCCCCCCCACCCGATCAGAGAGGCATCCGAAGTGACTGTGGCAACCGGGACTGGGGGAACAAATAGTCGGCCCTGATGGAGTTGCGGAGAAGACATCCACCAGGTTAGGTGACTCTTGCACGATTGCGTCACAAAGATCTCATGGCGCATGGGGAGCTGCTGGAAGGACCACTGGGTGAACAACATCCACTGCAGAAGATGCATGTGGAAGTGAGCTAAAGGAAGCAGTACGATGGCTGCAGCCATAAGACCTAGCACCTTCAGGACAAATCCGGCCCTGATCTTTTTGCCGAGTAGTATGATCCGAACATACTTTTGGATGTCCAGAATTCTTTGGTTTGTGAGTCTTGCTGACATCCCGACAGTGTCTAATTCTGCGCCTATAAAGGTAATAGATTGGTAAGGCGACAGTGAAGATTTTTCGAAGTTTATAGAAATCCCCAATTGGTTGCAGGTGTGAAGAGTGTAGTCTCTGGCCTTGAGAAGTTGATGCCTGGTGGTGGCAGAGAGGAGCCAGTCGTCTAGATACGGGAACACCTGGAATCCTTGACGTCTCAGGTGAGCCGTGACCACTGCCATACATTTGGTAAACACTCTGGGGGCTGTAGTGAGACCAAAGGGCAGGGCTCTGAATTGAAAATGACTGGTCCCCAGCCGAAAGCGGAGAAACCTTCTGGAGCGCCTGTGAATTTTTATGTGATAGTACGCATCCTGAAGGTCTATTGAGCACATCCAGTTGTCCTTGCCCAAAAAGGGTAGAACGGACTGAAGCGTGACCATCCGGAACCTTGCCTTTTTGGCAAACTTGTTTAGTTTGCTGAGGTCTAAAATTGGTCTCCAATCTCCCGTCTTTTTGGGAACCAAAAAGAATCTTGAGTAGATTCCGGATCCTACTTGGTCTGCTGGCACTAGTTGGATGGCTCTTTTTGCTAGGAGCTTTGATACTTCCAGTTTTGCCAACTCCCTTAGACCGGGTGAAATGTCCGGGAGGGATTGATGAGGAACAGGATATCTCACGAAAGGGATATTGTAACCCTCGGATATGATCGACTGTACCCATTTGTCTTGAGAAAGGGAACGCCAGGCTGTTGGGTACAGTGACAATCTTCCCCCGACTGCCTCCAAGGGTGGACAGTCGGGCAACACCTCAGGGGTGCTGGAAGGGTTTATCAGAGAGAGGCTCTCTGTTACCCTGGTTCTGCGGACCCCCTCTGCCCCTGGGGCGGCGTCTATTGTTATTACCCCCTCTGCCTCTGGGGGTAAACTGACCACGTGCATCCGGCGTGACTCCCTGAGATTTACGGAACAACATTTTTCCTCCCTTCTGACCTTTGGCATAGGGTCTTGAAGGGTGGAGAAATGGGACTCCTACGGCAGAAAGAGTCTTGCCATCTTGCTCACACCTGGTCAATGTGTCCTTCACCTGAGGTCCGAACAAAGCCGAACCATCGAAGGGAGTATTAGTGAAGGACGCCTTAAAGGGGTCTGCGAAATTACAAAGCCGCATCCAGGACTGACGCCCAAGTGCCACTCCTGTACCTGCGGCTCTACTCGCCCCATCGGCTGCATAAGAAATGAGCCGCATGGAGGAGTTAGTTATAGAATTTAGGATTCCGAGCTGTGAGGCAATCTTTTCTTGAGCCCCAGCAGCTGACGGATCCTGAACTACCTCACCTAGTTCCTTGAGAATATCTCTCTGAAGCCGGGTAAAGTAACAGAGATAGTTCAGCGACGGTTGCTGAAGAAAATTAGAAGTTATGCACCTACCATAACGTTCCATGTTAGTTGTCTTCTCTCGCCTTCTTTCTTGCTGGATGGTTTCGGAGCCGATCCTTGGCTCCGACTCGGCACTTGCTAAACTCGAGAGTCACTTTTACCAGCTCGAGGCAGCCCCATATCCCATGATGCAAGGCGGTATATACCCAGAGCTCGTTTGGTACTTATAGGGAAAAACACCTAGCACAAAAAACTTTCCACTAAGGAAAGAAGAGCAATTAGCCTAAACAAAAAAGGGCTATAATGGGAACCCAGAAAACTAACTGGCGACCAAAGAAGCAATCTTCCTGAGAAGGGAGATCAAAGTCTGTCCAGGCAAGGGGGCAGGAGGGAGGGTCACAAGAAAGAAGGCGAGAGAAGACAACTAACATGGAACGTTATGGTAGGTACATAACTTCTAAATGTTAAGCTGTCAATCTCGCCTTCATTCTTGCTGGATGGGACCGCATCCCTAGCACCTCTATCCTGGGTGGCTCAATGGAACAGACTCTTGAGAACCGTAGAACCAAAACTGGCTCTATCCCTGGAGGCCAAATCCAATTTGTAATGAGAAACAAAGGTATGAGGAGTGGCCCAAGTGGCTGCTGCACAAATAGTATCTAAGGGAAGTCTAGCCTGAAAAGCTGTGGAAGTGGCTAAGCTTCTGGTGGAATGGGCCTTTGGTTTTGAGCACAGCTGTTTGCCCCTAAGTTGATAGATTTCGGAAATAGTGGAAGAAAGCCATCTAGACAAGGTCACTTTGGAAACAGGAAGGCCTTTCTTATTCTCAGCATAAGAAAGAAAGAGTTGATCGGACTTTCTGAATTGTTTTGTTCTGTCCAAATAATATCTGAGTTGGCGGTGAACATCAAGATAATGTAATTTTTGTTCCGATCTGTTGGAGTAATTGGGGAAAAATACAGGGAGATCAATAGTTTGGTTTAAATTTGTTTTTGAAGCGACCTTGGGCAAAAAGGAAGGATTAGTTCTCAATGATACTCTGTCCTTGTGGAAGACCAAATATGGGGGACGAACAGAGAGGGCATGCAGTTCTGACACTCTCCTAGCCGAGGTAATAGCGACAAGGAAGAGTGTCTTCCATGAAAGAAACTTTAGAGAACATGAAACAGCTGGCTCGAAGGGAGGAAGAATTAAGGATGTCAGCACTAGATTTAGGTCCCATTGAGGAGGAGGACTCCTGACAGGAGGATTAAGGAGAAAAACTCCTCTTAGAAAAGCTTTATAAAGCCTGTGGGACATAATGTTGTGATCTGCAAACCCGACATGAAAGTTCGAGATCGCAGCTAACTGAACTTTGACAGTGGAAGCTGAAGAACCCGAGTGAAAGATTTCCGCTAAAAAATCCAAAACTGCATGAACAGGGGCAGTAAAGGGATCTATATTCCTTGATTTTGCCTAAAGGGAGAAACGTTTCCACTTGCTAGTGTAAATCCTTCTAGTAGAGGATTTAAGGGAAGCCACTATGATATCCCTAACAGGGTTAGAGATCATAGGAAACCTGGCTAAGGAAGGAAGTGGAGCAACCAAGCTGTGAGGTTGAGAGAAGGAATGGACCGATGCAGCTGACCCGATTGGTGGATCAGAAGATCTGGCACTGGGTCAAGATGCCACGGCTGCGCCAAGAGGTGACAATGGAGGAACGGAAACCAAATTTGTCGAGGCCAATACAAGGCAATGAGAATCATTTTGGCTCTCAAAACGGTAGCTTTCTGGAGTACCTGTGGTATCAAAGGAAAGGGAGGAAAGGCATAAAGAAGTCCCTGGGGCCAATCTTGGGTAAGAGCGTCTCTGGGGGGATGGCCTGGAAGTGGGAAGAGAGAGAAGAAGTCTGGGCATTTGCTGTTTTGGGGAGTAGCAAAAAGATCGCAACATGGGCGGCCCCATTCTTGAAAAATCTCCTCCACTATAGATTGTTTGAGAGACCACTCGTGAGGCATGAGAATAGCTCTGCTCAATCTGTCTGCTAAAAATGTTGGTTTTCCCAGGGATATGCGTTGCTACCAGAAAGCGATGAGAGGAGATCGCCCATTGCCAAAGTCTGAGAGCTTCTCGACACAAGGGGTAGGACTTAGTTCCGCCCTGCTTGTTGATATACCACACTACGGACATATTGTCCGTGTGAACTGCAATTGTTCCCAAGGGAAGAAAGTCGTTGAGGGCTTGCAACGTTAAAAGCACTGCTCTCATCTCTAGGACATTTATGTGCAGGTGGTATTCGAACGGTTGCCACGTCCCATGAACCATCCTGCCCTGATAATGACCCCCCCACCCGATCAGGGAGGCGTCCGTAGTGACTGTGGCTACCGGGGCCGGGGAAACAAAGGGTCTGCCCTGATGAACCTGGGGAGAAGAAATCCACCAGGATAGATGGTTTTTGCAAGTTTGTGTCACAGAATTTGATGACGCATGGGGAGTTGTTGGTAGGACCATTGGGTGAACAACATCCATTGAAGGAGACGCATGTAAAAGCGGGCCAAAGGGAGAAGAGCAATGGCAGCTGCCATGAGGCCCAATACTTTTAGGACCAATCTGGCTTGCACCTTTTTGCTGGCCAGGATGATCCGCACATGGTTTTGGATATCTAGGATTCTGTTGCTTGTGAGGTTTGCTGACATCCGGACAGTGTCTAAATTTGCGCCTATAAAAGTAATAGATTGGCAGGGCAATAAGGAGGATTTTTCGTAGTTGATAGAAATTCCTAAATGAGTGCAGAGATTTAGGGTGTAATCTCTGGCTTGGAGAAGTTGATGCCTGGTGGTGGCTGAGAGGAGCCAGTCGTCGAGATACGGAAACACCTGGAATCCTTGATGTCTCAGGTGAGCCGTGACCACTGCCATACATTTGGTGAACACTCTGGGGGCTGTAGTGAGACCAAAGGGCAGGGCTCTGAATTGGTAATGACTGGACCCCAGCCGAAAGCGGAGGAACCTTCTGGAGCGTCTGTGGATTTTTATGTGATAGTACGCAACCTGAAGGTCTATTGAGCACATCCAGTTGTCTTTGCCCAGAAAGGGCAAAATCGATTGAAGTGTGACCATCCGAAATCTTGTCTTTTTCACAGACTTGTTGAGCCTGCTGAGGTCCAATATTGGTCTCCAATCTCCCGTCTTTTTGGGAACCAAAAAGAACCTTGAGTAGATTCCGGGCTCTGAATGGTCTGTTGTAACTGGCTGAATGGCCCTTTTGTGTAGAAGTTTTGATACTTCTAATTTTGCGATTTCCCTTAGAGGGGTGGAACATCTGGAAGGGAATTTTTGAGAGTGAAGGGAGTTTCCTCGAAAGGAATCTTGTAACCCTCGGATATGATAGACTGTACCCATTTGTCTTGTGAGAGGGAACGCCAGGCTTCTGGGTACAGCGATAATCTTCCCCCGACTGCCTCCAAGGATGGACAGTCGGGCAACACCTCAGGGATGCTGGAAGGGCTTGTCAGAGAGAGGCTCTCTGCTTCCCTGGTTTTGTGGACCCCCTCTGCCCCTAGGGCGGCGTCTGTTATTATTACCCCCTCTGCCTCTAGGGGTAAACTGACCACGTGTATCCGGCGTGACTCCCTGAGATTTACGGAACCACATCTTTCCGCCCTTCTGTCCTTTAGGATAAGGCCTAGAAGGGGTGGAAAAACGGACCCCTATGGCAGAGAGAGTCTTGCCGTCTTGCTCACACCTGGTCAACGTATCCTTCACCTGAGGACCAAACAATGTTGATCCATCGACGGGAGAGTTTGTGAAGGACGCCTTAAAGGGATCTGCAAAATTACAGAGCCGCATCCAGGACTGACGCCTAAGAGCCACTCCCGTCCCTGCAGCTCTACTCGCTCCATCTGCTGCATACGAAATCAGCCGCATGGAGGAGTTGGCTATGGAGTTAAGGATTTCTAGCTGAGAAGCAATCTTGTCCTGAGCCCCTGGAGCTGTAGGATTCTGTACTACTTCACCTAATTCTTTAAGGATGTCCCTTTGAAGTCTGGTGAAGTGACATAAGTAATTCAGCGAACGCATAGCAAAGGTTGCTGAGGAAAAAATCCGCTTACCATACCTGTCCATGGTCCTAGAATCTTTGGTAGGAGGATGGACTGGTACGGAAGGATCTGCAAGTTCCTTCTTAGTGGCGGCCGCCACCACCATGGCATCAACAGGGACACCTTTTGTAAGGAATTGCTTTTCGGAAGGGGCTGTAATAAATTTAGAAGGCCTCCTGGGAACTGATTCTACGGAATCAGGAGATGCCCATGTCTTCCGAGCTATTACCTCCATGAGGAGGTCAAAAGGCGGAGACACCCAGGAGGTGGAGGGTCGAGATCCGAACGCCTCTAGGTATACCGACTCATCCTTGGAGGGATTTATGGAGGGCCAGTTTCCCCTCTGTTTTATGAGTTCTAGGATGTCTGAAAAAGAGACATCCTCAGAGGGGGATCTTGGGGACCCCTCCGACTCATCTAAGTCGGTATCTGAAGTTGTAGACTCAGGGGAGTCTAGGTGCTTCCTCTTACAGGTCCTCTTACGCGGAGGATCTCCTGAAGGATCAGGAGAATCCTCGGAAGAGGGGGTTCTTCCCAATGGGGAAACCTGAGGCGGTGGATCTCTCGGTCCGGGAGCAAGAGAGCGGGAAGAGACATCTACAGGCACCATAGAGGGAGGAGCTAAGGGGATAGACAGCTGACTGAGCCCAGGGGCCAGCACACTCCTCATCACCTCGAAGGCTCCCCTCCCAGGAAGATCCGAGAGACCCCGCTCCAAAGAAACAGGGGCTCCCGGGTCCACCGAGAGGGAAGGCTCCGAGGCAGATGGGGCCGAGCTCACCAAGGCCGAAGCCCCGAGGGGAAGAGCAGGGTCGGACAAGGGTCCGATGCCACTCACCCCCTCGGAGCAGACCAGGGAAGCCTGACCACCGGATCCCTCCAACGAAGGACGAGATAAGAGTAGAAGCTGAAGGAGCAGAAAGGGGTGGTATCTTCCCCGCAGCCGTAGCAGTGACTAATCCCATAGACTCCGGCTCCGAGCTCTGGAGGAGAGTCGAAGGAGGAATTTGAAGAGGGTGTGGACTAGTAGTCGTCTGTTGAGACGGACTATGAAGCATTTGGGCTAGTGCCTGTGATTTTAACAATCTGCTTACCACTCTCTCCAAATCGTGGTCTGACAGCCTGGAAGACCTAGATGATCGGCTCTGATGGCTCCGCTCCGAAAGAAGAGGAGAGGTCGGAGCCGACAGTATCGGTTCCAAAGAGGGAGACCTGGACCTCTTCCTCGAAGGAACCATCGAGCCGAACCCTCGGCTCCAGCGAGCCGACAACTTCGGCTCGAGTGTAGTCAAGGATGTATCGGCTCCAGCCGGAGCCGATACAGGCAAGGAAATAATGGTATCGGAGCCGGTCGGCGCCGATACCGAAGCCGTAGCCACATGGTGGTCGGAGCCGACACCAATGTGACAGTCAAATGAAGATTTAGCCAAAATAGGATCGGCTCCAGCCGGAGTCGATCTCGACTCCAAAGGAGTCGGAGCCAAGGCCGAAGGCTTAGAAACTGAAGCCTGGGCCTTGGTGGTCTTAGAGGGTTTGCCCGGAGCCGATTTGGCCGGGGAGCCCTCCGGTTTAAGCAGTCCTCTCAATATTAATTTGTTTCTCCTTTCCTGCAGGACTCTCTGGCTGAAGGAGTGACAGATAGCACAGGAGTCCTGCAGGTGGAGAGGTCCCAGGCAGTAGATACAAGAAGTGTGACCGTCTGTCAGAGACATCTTCTGACAGCACGAGTCACACTTCTTGAAGCCTGAGACCCTCTGTTCCTTTGACATAGTGAGTACACACACACCTAGACTCACACAGTCCCAGTCAGAAAATTAAATTTTTAATATAAAGGGGAATATATATAAACCCACACACACACCCTGACAGGAAGGGATGGGTAGGGAAAGAAGGCCTGACTAATAAAACACAAGTAGGAAAAACGAGTAAAATGGCTTAGAGACCCTACAATTACATACAAGTGACAATTATACTAAAATAATTGAGAAAAACTAGGATTGGGGAGTCTAACAACAGTAAAAAGATTTACTTACCACGAGCTGGCAAAAGGAGTACCTCATCAGCGAAGCGGCAAACGAGATCTGGGTATATACCGCCTTGCATCATTGGATATGGGGCTGCCTCGAGCTGGTAAAAGTGACTCTCGAGCTTAGCAAGTGCCGAGTCGGAGCCGAGGATCAGCTCCGAACCCATCTAGCAAGAATGAAGGCGAGATTGACAACTTAACATCATCCGCTTATCGTACCTATCCATGGTCCTAGAGTCCTTGTTAGGAGGATGGACAGGTACAGAAGGATCGGCAAGTTCCTTCTTGGTGGCAGCAGCCACCACCATGGCATCAACAGGGACACCCTTGGTGAGAAACTGTTTGTCTGAGGGGGCCGTGATGAATTTAGAAGGCCTCCTGGGGACTGGTTCCACAGAATCCGGGGCCACCCACGCCTTTCGAGCCACCACTTCCATGAGCGGGTCGAAAGGCGGAGACACCCAGGAGGTGGAGGGTCGAGATCCAAAAGCCTCCAGGTATACTGACTCATCCTCAGTGGGGTTAATGGAAGGCCAGTTCCCCCTCTGCTTAAGGAGTTCCAGGATGTCTGAAAATGAGACATCCTCAGAGGGGGACCGTGGGGAAAGTACAGTTTTGTACCTACCATAAATGTAGATGTCCGATAGGCATGCATCTGCAGTCCTTACAAATGGGTTGTCCTGTCGTCAGGCAGCCCTTCGGTCGGCCGGATTCCAAAGTCTGGGTCTGGCCTCGGCTGGTGTCGCACTTAACCCGACGTCATAGCGGCAGTTCTTCGGGTATAAAGGCATCAGCCAACGCCATTTTCCTCAGTGTTTCTTGCCCCAGATGCCAGGTGCCCTCTAGGAAGGCTAAATTTGGATAAATGCAAATGGTTCCAAATAGTAGAGAGCAAACAAAAAATAAGCATGTATGTACATATATACAAACAAATACACCATAATAGATTCCCCCAGCTAGCTACAAGATGGGCAAATACCCTAGGAGTACCACAGAGGGAAGGAGAGTGGGTAATCCTGACTGCAGATGCATGCCTATCGGACATCTACATTTATGGTAGGTACAAAACTGTACTATGTCCTTCAAGGATGCATCTGCAGTCCTTACAAATGGGTAGAATACCATAGCCAAACTGGGGGAGGAGGAGAAATTAGATTATGGTGTAGTTAAGATCCCTTGCAAAACAGCAGTGGCAAAACCTGCTCGGGATCTGGAGTATAAAGGTAAATTATAATGCTTGGCAAATGTATGCACGGAGCTCCAAGTAGCAGCCTCTAAAATGTCTTTGGTAGCCACTCCTCGTAAGAAAGCTGTGGTAGTGGCTGTAGCCCTTGTAGAAAGAGGCCTGATGTTTTCTGGAGTTTTCTTCCCATGGTAGGAGTAACAAAATCTAATGCAATTTCCTATCCACTTAGAGATTGTCTGTTTTGAAATTGCTTTTCCTTCCATTCCTGTCGCATATGCTACCAGTAGCTGGGTCAGTCTTTCTATTGCTCTTGGTCCTGTCCAGGTAGTAACGTAATTGTCTATGTACATCCAAGGTATGCAACAGTCTTTCTCCCCTGTTCTGTGGGTTGGGGAAGAACGTAGGTAGGTGGATAGCTTGATTTAAAGATACCCTGGAGACCACCTTTGGCATAAAAGTAGGATTAGTTCTCATGGACACTCTATCTTGATGGAAGATCAGGAAGGGCTGTACTGCCATTAATACCTGTAGCTCAGATACCCTTCTTGCTGAAGTGATTGCAAGCAGGAAAGCAGTTTTCCATGATAAGTACTGTAGTTCTGCTGTTGCTGCTGGCTCGAAATGAGGGAGTGTCAACTTTTCTAGCACAAAGTTCAAGTCCCATGCTGGCAATGGTGGCTTCCTAGGTGGCTTTACATTTTTAATCCCTCTCAGAAACTGCCTGAGCAGAGGATGTGAGAAGACTGGAGGATCCAAGTTGTATTCTGCTGAAACAGCTGATGCATGAATCTTAATGGAAGAATAGGACAGGCCATTGTGGAAGAGCTCTGCCAAGTATTCCAGGATGTTAGCTATGTTTACCAGTGACACATTCTCTCCTTTTGCAGTACTCCAAATGAGATATCTTTTCCATTTTGCTGAATAATTTTTTTCTTGTTGAGGGTCTGCGAGCCTCCAAGATAATGTCTTTAACCCTTTGAGATAAATCTGGGTTATTTGGTCTTATGCAATGTTCCAGGCAGCCAGCTGCAGTGTTTTCAGGTTTGGATGCAGGGTTTTGAAGTTGTTTTGTGTTAACAGCAAGGGAACTAGGGGCAGAGGCCATATTTGTTCCCGAGACATGCTCCTCAGTAATGAGTACCAATGTTGCCTTGGCCAAACTGGAGCTATCAGGATGATCCTTGGACGGTCTTCTTTGATCTTCAATAGCACCTTGTGCATCAAAGGAAGAGGTGGGAATGCATATGCTGTCAGGTTTTTCCAACTGAAAGATAGGGAGTCCACTTTCCAAGCAAGTGGGTGGTACGTCCTTGTGCAGAATTTTTTCAGTTGGTGATTGTGTGGGGATGCGAATAAGTCTATTTCTGGTAGTCCCCATTTCCCTGTAATGGTTTTGAAGATGTCCGGATGCAGCATCCATTCGTGGGCATCCGTGGTAGTTCTGCTTAGGATGTCTGCTAGTATATTTTCTTTTCCTGGCACAAAAATTGCTTGAAGCTGAATGTTGAAGCTCAGTGCCACATTCCAGAGGTCCATTGCCGTCCGGCATAGAGGGTACGAATGTGTGCCTCCTTGTTTGTTGATGTACCACATAACTGTGGTGTTGTCCGTCCTTATCCGCAGTTGACCCTGTCGAAGAAATGGTCTGAATGCCTGAATTGCCAGTTTTACTGCCAGCATTTCCTTTTGATTTATGTGTAGGTGCAGCTGGTCTTGAGTCCGTAAGCCTTGTATGCACTTGTCCAGCATGTGCGCCCCCCAACCGAGGTCTGAGGCGTCTGTTGTGATGGTCTGGCTTGGTTGAGTGCTGTGGAAGGGCAGTCCCTTGTTTGATTGACAGGCCTGAGCCCACCATTGGAATTCTTGTTTCAGGCATGGAATTATTGGAATCTGGGTTTCTAGGCTGTGCTTGTGCTGAGACCATAAATTCCTTAGGTACCATTGCAACTTCCTCATATGTAGTCTGGCATGTGGAATCAATATTATGCAGGATGCCATGTAACCCAGGGCTTGCAGGACTTTCCTTGCTGTTAGCTGGTTCTGCGTTGTTAATGCCATGAAATAGAGAGGAAGGTGCTTCTGCTTTTCTGCTGTGAGGGATGCCATCTGTTTTGATGTGTCCAAATCTGCACCCAAGAAGGTTATCCTTTGGGATGGTATCAGCCTTGACTTTTTTATATAGACTGTGTATCCCAGGGCTTGTAGTAGATGAATGACCCTTTCCAAATCTTTTGTTAATTTGTTTTTGTTGTCCGCTTGTAACAGGCAGTCGTCCAGGTAAGGATAAATTTGAATTCCCTGAAGCCTGCAATGAGCAATTACTGATGCCAGGCATTTCGTGAATACTCTGGGCGCAGTAGATAAGCCAAAGGGCAATGCTGAGAATTGTTAATGCTCTGATCCTGCAAGAAATCTGAGGTATCTTCTGCAATTTGGTCGTATGGGGACGTGCAGGTATGCCTCCTTGAGATCTAGAGTTACCAGCCAAGACTCCTTGCCCAGCATGGGAAGAAGCTGCTGTAGGGTCAGCATTTTGAATTTTGGAACAATGAGGTATGTGTTTAAAGCGGACAGGTCGAGAATAGGTCTCCATTGGTTTTCTTTTCTTGGTACCAGGAAGAGTCTGGAGTAAAATCCTTGTCCTTGTTCCATAGATGGTACCCTTTCTATAGCTCTCATCCTTAGTAAGTGAGTTATTTGTTGTAGAGCTTCTGTCTTCTGATTTGGAGGTAGGTTTGGCATTCCTCTCTTCCTTGGTAGAGTATGGAAGTGAAACCTGTAACCTTGGTCTATTGTCTGTAAAATCCATTTGTCTCCGGTGATGTAATGCCAGTTTACTGAAAATAAGGCTAGCTTCCCGCCTAAGGGTGCTTCTAGTTGTTCCCTGGTAGGCGGTGCCAGAGCCAAGTCACTGTGATTGTCCTGTGGAAGTGGTGGTGGCTGGATCTGTGGCTGTACCTCGCTGGTTGTTAGCCTGCCACTGACGGCCCCTGTAGGCACCTCTGGATTGACCCCTGCCTCTTGAGCGCCTATTCCTGCCTCTCGGAGCTCTGGAGGTGTCTGGAAAGGACCAATTCTTGGAAGGCCAGTTCCTGCTAAACCTTGGAGGCTGGACCTGCAAGAAATCCTTGACTGTCTGGGCAGATTTTGCTTTCTCTTCCACATTCTTCAGCACCTGCTGTGCAGGGGAGCCAAACAAATTGAGCTTATCCATGGGAGCATCTAGGAGCTTTGATTTAACATGGTCTGGTAAGGACTGCTCTTTCAACCATGCATGTCTTCTGATCACTGTGCCAGTCATGGCTGATCTAAAGGAAGCCTCCAGTGCATCATAGCCGCATTTTAAGGAATGATTACTGACCTGCTGAATGTTATGTACCATTTCCTGTACAGATTTTTTGTCTAATGGTTCATCCGAGGACAGTTTTTTAGTCAATTGGTCTAACATAAATTCCTGATACTGAATCATGTGGAACTGACAGTTCAAGGCCCTAGCTGAAAGAGTAGCAGAAGTGTAAACTTTTTACCCCATCTCTCTAAGGCCCTAGATTCCCTTTCAGAGGGAGGGGTTTTGGTAGAAGAAGCTGCTACAGCCTTGGGTCCCTGGGAGATAGTTTCGGATCTGCAAAGGGCCTTATACAAATGATAATGTGTGTCCGAACCCTGTAGTACCTATCGGGCTTAGCAGGGGCCGGAGGAAGAGAATCAGGAGCAGTACAAGCATCATTAAAAGCATCATCCACAACAGTAAGTACTGGAGGAATGGCTAAAGGCCTATGCTGTGGCAAATGCAAAAAGGTTCTAAGCCTTTTCCTAGAGTCTGAAAAATCCTGGCCCTGCCATTGAAATTGTTCCCTCATAGCATGCAAGGTTTCCCCAAAAGAAAATTCCTCAGGCGGAGAGGCAGAAGGAATGGAGTCTTCTGCATCAGAGTCCTCTTAGGGAGAAAAGGGGCCCTCTGGAGGGTTTGAATTATCTGAATCATCAGAGGAGCCATCCGAAGAAACTGGCTCAGGGGGCTCTACTCTAGTCCTCTTCTCTGGAGGTGGGTGAGAGGCCCTGTCTGGATGTGGTTGGGATCCCCGGATCAAAGAAATGAGATCCTCTGCTAGACTAAGCATTTGTGAACTGGAACTAGGCCTGTGAGAGGGGGTCTTAGCAGGCACAGATTTGGTAGTTTTTGCTGCTTTAGCCCTGGCAAAGGCCTTAATAGACATGGATGCAGAAGGCCTAGCAGCACCACGTGCAGGGGTAGAAATATCCAAAGGGATAGTATCAGAAAAATCCTGCGAACCTGCAAGAGCAGGTGGGATTTCAGTAGCAGATTCAGCCAGGCTGGAAGAGGCCTCGGTAAGTGGTAAGCTTTCGGCTGAAGGAAGAACCGTGGACTCGGTTTCAGCCGAAACCGAGACACTCGCGGTTGACTTAACCGCGGTTTCGGCCGAAACCGCGGACCGTGAGTGTCGGTCCTTTTCCTTGCGTTTTTTAGAAATTTGCGTAGTCGGAGTATCCGACGGCATAATGTAAGCAAAATCGGAGCCGAAAAACACTCCAGCAAATTCCGACCGACGTCTAAGTGTCCGTCAGTTGAAAGAAGCACAGGCTAGACAAGCTGCTACGTCGTGGTCTGGGCCTAAACAAGGTAAGCAGTAAGAGTGGAAATCTTTATGAGGTATTTGTTTCCCACAAGTTAAATAGTTATTCACTTTTTCTGACATCGGCTGAGGCAAGAAAGAGTCCCCAATGGGGTACTTAGCTTTTTAGAAGTCTTCGGTACTTGTAGTAGTAATCTCTGGTTCTGACCGACCGGCACTTGCGAACAGCTTCTGCTTCGGGCGCCACGCGGCAAGAAAGACTGAGGAAAATGGCGTCGGCTGATGCCTTTATACCCGAAGAACTGCCGCTATGACGTCGGGTGAAGTGCGACACCAGCCGAGGCCAGACCCAGACTTTGGAATCCGGCCGACCGAAGGGCTGCCTGACGACAGGACAACCCATTTGTAAGGACTGCAGATGCATCCTTGAAGGACATCCCTCCGACTCATCTAAGTCGGTATCTGAATTCGTAGACTCGGGGGAGTCAGTGTGCTTCCTCTTGCACGTCCTCTTACGCGGGGGTTCTCCCGAAGGATCAGGAGAAACCTTGGAAGAGGAAGTTCTTCCCAATGGGGAAACCTGGGGCGATGGATCTCTAGGTCCGGGAGCAAGAGAATGGGAAGAGACATCGACAGGCACCGAAGAGGGAGGAGCTAATGGAATTGACCGTTGATTCAGCTCCAGGGCTAGAACACTCCTCATCACCTCAAAGGCTCCCCTTCCAGGGAGGCCAGAAGACTCCCGCTCCGAAGAAACGGGAATCCCCGGTCCCGCCGAAAGAGAAGGCTCCGAGGCCGGTGTCGGTGCCGAGCTCACCAATGCCGAAGCTCCAAGAGGGAGAGCGGGGTCGGACAAGGGTCCGATGCCACTGCCTCGGAGCCGACAAGGAGACCGACGACGGATCCCTCCAAGGAAGGTCTCATGGAGGAGATTGGAGTCGAAGACGACGGAGCCGACAGGGGAGGTATCGGCTCCGGCGCACCCACGGTCAACGTTCCAAGAAGCTCCAGCTCCGATCTCTGAAGGAGAGTCGGAGGAGGAATTTCAGGGGGATGAGGGATAGCGGTCGTCTGCTGAGACGGGCTATGGAGCATCTGGGCCAGTGCCTGTGATTTCAGCAGTCTACTTACCACCCTCTCCAAGTCATGGTCTGACAGCCTGGAAGACCTTGAAGATCGGCTCAGATGGCTCCGCTTCAAAAGCAGAGGAGATCCCGGAGCCGAGTGAATCGACTCCAAGGAAGGGGACCGCGATCTCTTCTTGGAAGGAGCCATCGGAGCCGAAGACCCTTCGGTTCCAGTTGGAGCCGACAGCTTATCGGCACCAGTCCTGGACAAAGATACGTCGGCTCCGGCCGGAGCCGACATCGACATCGGTGCAAGTGTATCGGAGCCAGCCGGCACCGATAGCACCACCTCAGAGACAGAAAGATCGGCTCCAGTCGGAGCCACAGCCGAAGGCATAGGAACCACAGCCTGGGCTTTAGGTGGCTTAGAGGGCTTTCCCGACCCAGTCTTGGTCGGGGAGCCCTCTGGCTTCAACAAGCCACGTAGGATTAATTTGTTCCTATGTTCCTGCAGGACTCTCTGGCTGAAGGAGTGACAAATATCACAGGAGTCCTGCAGGTGTAGAGGCCCCAGGCAGTACACACAAGAAGTGTGACCGTCTGTCAGAGACATTTTCTGACAGCACGAGTCACACTTCTTGAAGCCTGAGACCTTTACTTCTTTGGACATGGTCTGCCCACCCAAAAAACACACACACACACACACCAGTCACACAGTTAGTTAATCAAAAGGGAAAAAATTGAATAACACACCCACACTTCCTGACAGAAAAATAATGGAAGGGAGGCTTAAGGCCTGAGGGTGGAAAAAAAACTATCCCTATACAAAGGAGAAAGGGTATATAGGGTAAGATAGGTAGGTATTAGTTAACTTTAACTATTAAGGGAAAGAAATAGGAAAAATGAAAATTTTTCTGACTGACTTTAGTATAATACTACTAAGACTTTACCTGAGCTGGTAAAAGGAGACCTCTTCGCGAAGCGGCAAACGAGATCTGGGGTAGTCACGCCTTGCATCATGGGATATAGGGTTGCCTCGAGCTGGTAAAATTAGCTCTCGAGCTTAGCAAGTGCCGAGTCCATCCAGCAAGAATGAAGGCGAGTTTGACAACTTAACATCAATCGCTTTCCATAATGCTATCCAATCATTCATATCATGTTGTACAAAAGGTCTCTCGTATGTATAGTATTAAAAGTGTTATAAACATCTTTACTGCTAATCTTCTATGGTCTAAGTGCACCTTTTGTGTTTCACAATTTTTGCCAATGTTCCAATTTTCTCTCTCATATCTTTCCATGTTTCCTTGAGAGAGTCTCTAGCCTTTATTGTTACTGAAACTCCTAAAAATGTCATCCTGAAATGTCCCCATAAATAGGGGTAGCTCTGAACCATATTAAATGATTGGGCATGGTTTATACATACCGGTTTCTTTTTTTTTTTCTTCATTAATTTTATATTCTTTATGTCTATGTATTCACATATGTCAAATAATATTGGTATATACCTCTCTGGTTTAGTTAGGAATATTATTGCACTGTCTGCAAATAAAGCAAGATTTTTGATCCTTATTATGGGTCTTCCTACCTCTGGACTTGTCTTATTTTATGGGCTAGTGGTTCCAAATACCACAGGAACAACAATGGCAACAGAAGGCATCCTTGTTTGGTGACTCTCTCTATGCCTATCTGATGTGAAAGCGTTCCATTTATATTTAATATTAGCTACAGTCTCTTTGTACATATTTTTCTCAAAAGGTGAGTTAGATTATCAGGAATGCCTACTTTTTGTAATAATATATACTCTTATCAAATGCTTTTCCCATATCCAATCCTTACAACAAAAATTCTCTTAGTAGCTTCTGCATCACTCTGTATCAAATATCCCAACAATACAATATCAAAAAATTGTATGCCTTTAATGGATCCATACTAATCTTAATTTATTATTGCTTGGCTAGTCTGCTGGCTATTAGTGATGTGATACGTTTATAGTTTAAACCTGCAACTGGCCTTAAGATCCTGTACATATCAAATCTTTGCCTTCTTTTCTAATTATGATTACTACTGCTTTTATCTAAGAGTTAGGGACTTCCTTTTGCTCTAATACAGTACTGAATAGTTTTCTCCAGAGTGGGACTACTGTTTCTTGCCCTATTTTGCATACTTCTATGGGCAGTCCATCACTCTCCTGTGATTTACCTGTCACTAAGTTTCGAAGTTAATAATTTTTCCTGATCTATAACAGGTTGCACCAGCAATTCCCCCTCTTCTTCTGCAAGACTAAGACAATTTAACCCTTCTAAATATCTTTCTGTCCTATTTATGTTGCCTGTTTGCATAGCCTTCCAAAAAATTTCCTAAATATTGAACTTATCTGTTGTGGGTCTTGTGTCTGGGTTCATGCAACTGTGCCTTTTATTTTCAACACGTCTCTTTACTTTTTGCTGCCTTAACTTACACGCTAATATTTAATGCAGTCCTGGAGTACTGCTAGAGTATTTTAAGTTTTAATACATTTTTTTCCATTCAATTGCTTCATCTAACCGCATCACCCATTCTTACTGCAACTCTTTCAGACAATTTTTTTTCTTGTGTTAATGGTTCTCTTATTCTGCATCTTCTTAATTTTATCTAATCTTTGCAACTCCATTTCTCAGCAGCTGTCCCAGTTTTCTTCTTGATTCCATTCGTGTAATTATTTAATCTTCATTTTAGATCACCCCATTCCTTCAGAATGCACTCCCCGCTAGCTGATATACTCTTGTGTCTATTTTTTCTGCTAAAATAAGAAGTTATGTACCTACCATAACGTTCCATGTTAGTTGTCTTCTCTCGCCTTCTTTCTTGCTTGATGGGTTCGGAGCCGATCCCTCGGCTCCGACTCGGCACTTGCTAAGCTCGAGAGTCACTTTTACCAGCTCGAGGCAGCCCCATATCCCATGATGCAAGGCGGTAAGTACCCAGATCTCGTTTGATGACAAAGGGCAATAGCACCAAGCATAAAATACTTCCAAAAGGAAGAAAGAAACTTACAGATGAAAAAGGGACCAGGTCTGAATGGTCTTAAGCATAACAGTTTCTTATAACAAGGTCTGTCCAGGCCAGGGGGAAGGAGGGAGGGTCGCAAGAAAGAAGGCGAGAGAAGACAACTAACATGGAACGTTATGGTAGGTACATAACTTCTTAATGTTAAGTTGTCAATCTCGCCTTCATTCTTGCTTGATGGGACCGCGTCCCTAGCACCTCTATCCTGGGTGGCTCAATGGAACAAACTCTTGAGGACTGTAGAGCCAAAACTGGCTCTGTCCCTGGAGGCCAAGTCCAATTTGTAATGGGAAACAAAAGTGTGAGGAGTGGCCCAGGTGGCGCTGCACAAATAGTGTCCAAAGGAAGTCTAGCTTGAAAAGCTGTAGAAGTAGCTAAGCTCCTAGTTGAATGTGCTTTAGGTTTTGAGCACAGCTGTTTTCCCCTGAGTATAAATTTCAGAGATGACCGAAGAAAGCCATCTAGACAAGGTCACTTTAGAAACAGGAAGGCCTTTTTATTATCCGCATAGGAAACAAAAAGTTGATCAGATTTTCTAAATTTTTGTTCTGTCCAAATAATATCTAAGTTGACGGTGGACATCAAGATAATGTAGCTTTTGTTCAGCCCTATCTGAATAGTTAGGGAAAAATACAGGGAGATCAATGGATTGATTCAAATTGTTCTTTGAAGCGACCTTAGGCAAAAAGGTTGGGTTAGTTCTCAAAGATACTCTGTCTTTGTGAAAAACCAAATAGGGGGGTCGAACCGAAAGAGCATGAAGTTCAGACACCCTCCTGGCAGATGTAATAGCCACTAGGAATAAAGTTTTCCAAGAAAGATGTTTCAGGGACAAGAAACAGCTGGCTCGAAGGGGGGAAGAATCAAGGATGTCAGCACTAGATTTAGATCCCACTGAGGAGGAGGATTCCTGATTGGAGGCTTTAGTAGGAAAATTCCTTTCAAGAAGGCCCTGCAGAGCCTATGGGACATAATATTATGATCTGCGACCCCGACATGAAAGTTGGAGATAGCAGCCAATTGAACTCTGACTGTGGAAGAAGAGGAGCCTGCATGAAAAATCTCTGCTAAGAAGTCCAGGACTGCCTGAACAGGGGCAGTAAAAGGATCAATATTCTTGGCCTTAGCCCAATAAGAGAAACGTTTCCATTTGCTTGTATAAATCCTCCTGGTAGAGGATTTTAGTGAAGCTACTATGATGTCTCTAACTGGGTTAGAGATCAAAGGAAGCCTGGCTAAGGAAGGAAGTGGAGCAACCATGCTGTGAGGTTGAGAGAAGGGATTGACCGGTGCAGCTGACCCGATTGGTGAATCAGAAGATCTGGCACTGGGTCCAGATGCCACAGCTGCACCAAAAGGTGATGATGGAGGAACGGGAACCAAACTTGTTGAGGCCAGTAAGGGGCAATGAGAATCAATTTGGCTCTCAAAACGGTAGCTTTCTGGATAACCTGAGGGATCAGAGGAAATGGAGGGAAGGCATAAAGAAGTCCCTGGGGCCAATCCTGGGTCAGAGCGTCTCTGGGGGGATGGCCTGATAGAGGGAAGAGGCAGAAGTCGTCTGGACATTTGCTGTTTTGGGGAGTAGCAAAAAGATCGCAACATGGACGACCCCATTCCAGAAAAATCTCTTCCGCTATAGATTGTTTGAGAGACCACTCGTGAGGCATGAGAATAGCTCTGCTCAATCTGTCCGCTACAATGTTGGTTTTCCCAGGGATATGCGTTGCTACCAGAAACCGATGAGAGGAGATCGCCCATTGCCATAGTCTGAGCGCTTCTCGACACAAGGGGTAGGACTTGGTTCCGCCCTGTTTGTTGATATACCAAACTACAGACATGTTGTCTGTGTGGACTGCAATTGTCCCTACGGGAAGAAAGTCGTTGAGGGCTTGCAACGTTAAAAGCACTGCTCTCATCTCCAGGACATTTATGTGCAGGTGGTACTCGAACGGCTGCCACGTCCCATGAACCATCCTGCCCTGATAATGACCCCCACACCCGATCAGGGAGGCATCCGTGGTGACAGTGGCTATCGGGGATGGGGGTACAAAGTACCTGCCTTGGTGAACCTGAGGAGATGTGATCCACCAAGCAAGATGCTCTTTGCATGTCTGAGTCACCAGAATCTGGTGACGCATTGGAAGTTGCTGGTATGACCATTGTGTGAACAGCATCCACTGAAGAAGGCGCATGTAGAATCGAGCCAGGGAAGAAGAGTAATGGCCGCAGCCATGAGACCTAATACCTTTAGAACCATTCTGGCCTGTACTTTCTTGTTGGCCAGAATGATCCTGACATGACTCTGAATGTCTGAAACTCTTTGATCTGTAAGGGTAGCTGACATCCGAACAGTGTTTAAGTTTGCGCCTATGAAGGTAATAGACTGGCAGGGCAATAAGGATGACTTTTCGAAGTTGATCGAAATGCCCAAATGAGAACAAAGGTTTATTGTGTAATCCCTGGCTTGTATAAGCTGATGCCTGGTGGTGGCTGACAGGAGCCAGTCGTCGAGATACGGAAACACCTGGAATCCTTGACGTCTCAGGTGAGCCGTGACCACTGCCATGCATTTGGTGAACACTCTGGGGGCTGTAGTGAGACCAAAGGGCAGGGCTCTGAACTGAAATGACTGGACCCCAGCCGGCGGAGAAATCTCCTGGAGCGTCTGTGAATTTTGATGTGATAGTACGCATCCTGAAGATCTATTGAGCACATCCAGTTGTCCTTCTGTAAGAAGGGCAGAATTGACTGAAGAGTGACCATTCGGAATCTTGTCTTCCTGACAGACTTGTTGAGTCTGCTGAGATCCAATATTGGTCTCCAGTCTCCAGTCTTTTTGGGGACCAAAAAGAACCTTGAGTAGATTCCGGGCTCTGAATGGTCTAATGTAACTGGCTGAATGGCTCTTTTTTGCAGTAGTTTTGAGACCTCTAACTCTGCAATTTCCCTTAGACCGGGTGGTACATCTGGAAGGGAATCTGAGGGGAAGGGACTTTCCTCGAAAGGAATTATGTAACCCTCGGATATGATCGACTGTACCCATCTGTCTTGAGTGAGGGAATGCCAGGCTTCTGGGTACAGTGATAATCTTCCCCCGACTGCCTCCAAGGAGGGACAGCCGGGCAACACCTCAGGGATGCTGAAAGGGCTTGTCAGAGAGAGGCTCTCTGTTTCCCTGGTTTTTTGGACCCCCTCTGCCTCTAGAGCGGCGTCTGTTGTTGTTACCCCCTCTGCCTCTAGGGGTAAACTGACCACGTGAATCCGGCGTGACTCCTTGGGATTTACGGAACCACATTTTCCCACCTTTCTGTCCTTTGGGATAAGGTCTAGAAGGGGTGGAAAAACGGACTCCAACAGCAGAAAGAGTCTTGCCGTCCTGCTCGCACCTGGTCAAGGTTTCCTTCACCTGAGGGCCAAACAAAGCTGACCCATCAAAGGGAGAATTTGTGAAGGACGCCTTAAAGGGATCCAAAAATCACATAGCCGCATCCAGGCTTGGCGTCTAAGAGCCACACCTGTACCTGCGGCTCTACTCGCTCCATCCGCAGCATAAGATATTAGCCGCATGGAGGAGTTTGCAATGGAATTGAGGGTTCCTAGCTGCGAAGCAATTTTGTCTTGAGCCCCTGCAGCTGTAGGATCCTGAACTACTTCACCCAGCTCCTTAAGGATATCCCTCTGGAGTCTGGTGAAGTGACATAGGTAATTCAGCGAGCATAGCAAAGGTCGCTGAGGAAAACATCCGCCACCGTACCTATCCATGGTCCTAGAGTCCTTATTAGGAGGATGGACGGGCACGGAAGGATCTGCAAGTTCCTTTTTGGTGGCCGCAGCCACCACCATGGCATCAGCGGGGACACCCTTGGTGAGGAATTGCTTGTCACACGGGGCAGTGATAAATTTTGAAGGCCTCCTAGGGACTGGCTCTACAGAGTCAGGAGCTGCCCACGCTCGTGCAATAACCTGCATAAGGGGGTCGAAAGGCGGAGACACCCAGGAGGTGGAGGGCCGAGATCCAAACGCCTCTAGGTATACTGACTCATCCTCAGAGGGATTGTTGGTGGGCCAGTTTCCCTCTGTTTCAGGAGTTCTAGGATGTCTGAAAGGAGACATCCTCAGAGGGGATCTAGGGATCCCTCTGACTCATCAAAGTCAGTATCCAGTGACAGACTCGGGAGTCTACATGCTTCCTCTTACAAGTCCTCTTCCTAGGAGGATCTCCCGAAACATCAGGAGAATCCTCGGAAGAGGGGAAATTCCCAATGGGGAAACCTGAGGCGGAGGATCTCTGGGTCCTGTAGCAAGAGAAGTGGCAGAGATGTCAACAGGTACTATAGAGGGAGGAGCTACGGGAACAGACTGCTGACTGATACCCGTGGCCAGCACACTCTTCATCACCTCGAATGCTCCCCTTCCAGGCAGGTCCGAGAGAACCCGTTCCGAAGAACTAGGAGCTCCAGGGACCACCGAAAGGGAAGTCTCCGAGGCAGATGTTGGAGCCGAGCTCACCAAGGCCGAGGCTCCAAGGGGAAGAGCGGGCTCGGACAAGGGTCCGATGCCACTCACCCCCTCAGAGGAGACCATGGAAGCCCGACCACCGAATCCCTCTAAGGAAGGTCTCGAAGAGGAGATAAGAGTAGAGGCTGAAGGAACAGAAGGGGGTATCCGTCCTCCAGCCGTAGCAGTAACCGTTCCCGAAGACCCCAACTCCAAGCTCTGGGGTAGAGTTGAAGGAGGAATTGTAACGTAGTGTGGACCAACAGTCGTCTGTTGAGACGGACTATGTAACATTTGGGCCAGTACCTGTGACTTAAGTAATCTACTGACCACTCTCTCTAGGTCATGATCTGACAGTCTGGATGACCTTGAAGATCGGCTCCGATGGCTCCGTTCCGAAAGAAGAGGTGAAGCCAGAGCCGAAAGTATCGGCTCCAAGGAAGGAGACCTCGACCTCTTCCTGGAATGAGCCATCGGAACCGATACTAAAGATCCTGTCGGAGCCGACTTCCCGGAGCCGACAGGAAGCCTCGATGTATCGGTTCCAGCCGGAGCCGATACAGCCACCAAAGTAACGGTGTCGGAGCCGATCGGAGCCGACACCGATGCCTGTGCCACATGGGTGTCGGAACCGATCGGAGCCGACACGAAGTGTCGATGCAGATTCGGCACCGATAGCCATCGGTGCCGAAGGCTAAGCCAGAATCGGCTCCAGCGGAGCCGATCTCGACTCGAACGAGTCAGAGCCGAGGCCGCAGGCTTAGACACAGAAGCCTGGGCCTTGGAAGATTTTGCTGATTTTGACGGAGCCGACTTAGCCGGAGAGCCCTCCGGCAAGAAGGCCCCTAAGTATCAGCTTGTTTCTCTCCTGCAGGACTCTCTGGCTGAAGGAATGACAAATAGCACAGGAGTCCTGCAGGTGAAGAGGCCCCAGGCAATACAGGCAAGAAGTGTGACCGTCTGTCAGAGACATCTTCTGACAGCACGAGTCACACTTCTTAAAACCTGAGACCCTCTCCTTTGACATGGTGCTTAAACACACACACCAGTCAAAAAATTTAAATTAAAGAAAATACCAAAAAGGTATCCCTAAAAATAAACACACACACACCCTAACAGGGAGGGGATGGGATGGGTAAAGTTTGACTAAAAAATATTAAAAAAGACAGGGATTTTCTGTCAGGAAATCTAAATAATTAAATTATAACTAACAATAAAGTATTTTGTTAACAAAAGGGGGCTTTAATATTAATAAAGTGAATCACTTACCAGGAGCTGGTAAAAGGAGGACCTCATAAGCGGCAAACGAGATCTGGGTACTTACCGCCTTGCATCATGGGATATGCGGCTGCCTCGAGCTGGTAAAAGTGACTCTCGAGCTTAGCAAGTGCCGAGTCGGAGCCGAGGGATCGGCTCCGAACCCATCAAGCAAGAATGAAGGCGAGATTGACAACTTAACATCCTTTATTTTGTCTTCATTTTTCCACTGAGTACCACCTGCCCTCCAATGCAGCTATACTTCAATTTGGTATTTCTATTTCACAACTTACTTGGCAATGTCCGACAACATTCTATTTAATATTTCCACATTCGTTCTTGGTATAACTGCTCCTGGATGACATGTTCTATCTAGCCTGGAATCTGTGCCATGTTGCTCTGCATAGTAAGTACATACTTTGATACCAAATTTGCCCCTTCACACACTCTACAGATGTATTTAAGTAGCTTTCCCTCAGCAGACAGTTGAAATATTCCAAGCCCCCTATTTGCATCCCTTTTTTTGTGATTATGTTCCAGTCTCCTGCTATTAATCATACCTCTCAACCATACCGATTTACTAGTTTTTTACCGAGTTTTGAGGTCCAAATAATGGGGTGCCACGATTCCCGAATGGCACCCCATCATTTCCGATTTTTTCCAGCTTTTTTAAATGTATTTTCTTTTGCACTTTTTGAGCTGATGTCATCGCGTGCATGATGATGTCAGCTCCATCAGTCTGTCAGAACTGAGCTCAAGGGCTCACGTGCATGCATTTCCGACTGGCTGTTTGAGCGCAAATGAACAGGTGAACAAACAGAGTTGGAGTAGTTTGGTATTTTGATGGTGCTGCTGGTGGAGTTATCCGTTTGGAATTTTATATGCATTCTGCACGGAGTAGGAGTGAGTTGCTTTTGCTGGAAGTTGGAACGGAGCTTTACTTAAGGTATTTGGCTGGGCTGTTTAGTTCAACGGATTATTTGTTATCTGCTGGGCTGTTTCAGAGTGTGGAACGAGGTATTTGCTTTGCTTAATTTTACTGAAGCTGTTGTTGGAATGAGGTATTTGCTTTGCTTAAGTTTACTGCTGCTGGAATGGAGGTGTGTGTGTGTGTGTGTGTGTGTGTGTGTGTGTGTGTGTGTGTGTGTGTGTGTGTGTGTGTGTAAATGCCCCCAAGGAAATACACCTGGTGGCTGCAGGTACTCAGGCTCAAACCCTCTACCTTGGGTACAAGTAAAAAGGGCCTAAACTCCCTAGCCACCACCACTTTTGAATTTATGTCTCATAATTTTGTTCTACTCCTCATTAAATCTGTGGTTTCAGGATTTTTGTGGTAAATCACTGAAGGATTGAATTTACTAAATAATGACAGGCATTTGAATTTCAGACTTCATATTCTTCAGAAAATAAATGGTAACACAAAACCTTTTATTCTAGCAATTTTCTAAGTTTATAAGATCAGTATTTGAAATCTGTCCCCATTTTGGGGATGTATTCCCCCATTATTGGCTTTGTCCAAGTTTTTTGTGCTAAGACATTGACAGCTATGGTAAGAAGTGATAACTATTTAAGTTTCAGTCTTCCTGTCTTTCAGAAAACTGCTGATTTGGCATAGTGGTACGTTGCTCTGACTGTAATGCACAGGGTTCTGGGTTGAAAACATGGCAGTGAAATGCATGATAGGTAACATTTTATTCTAGCAACTTTCCAAAATTACACAAGCAATGTTTAAAATGTGTCTCTGATTTTTGCCCCCCCCCCCCAAAAAAAAAAACAAAAAACTGAAAATAAGTGCGAGAAGCTGTGCAAGATGCCAATGGCTTACACTACTGTCATTCTATATATGTGTGTGTGTGTGTGTGTGTGTGTGTGTGTGTGTGTGTGTGTGTGTGTGTGTGTGTGCGTGCGTGCGTAGGTAGACTTTTATGATGGACATGTTCTGAATTGGGCAGTTTTCTCATTATTGGTTCAATCATGCATTTTGTTTCATTGCCTACTGGAAAAATGTTCAAACAGTAAGTTTAAAATGCGCTCTAACTTAAGTCTAACAACTGTGCTGTATTATATAAGGAATATAATTTAATAAAGTCAGGAAAGTGTATCAAAGAACGCATGTGTGCTTCTTGTTTTGTGTGCAAAGGGCCTATGATTTGAAAACAGTCCAAAGGTAATCTTTATCCACCACTGGCCAGATGCATTTTCTTTGAATGTGGTGTGGGTTTCAATGCTGTTTCAATGAATGTGAGTTTCAAGGGCAGAGAAGTTTTAATGCCAAGTCCATTTTCATTGTGAGACAATATTGCTTTGTTTAGCAAATATCTATTAGTGTTTGTGTATTGTGCTATAAAATGTAAAAGTAAAATCCAAATAATCATTGTAGAAGTAAAGCAGTATGCACACATTAGTGTTTATGGTAAATGTGGCGAAATAGCCAGGTAATGCGACACTGGAATGGCTGTGGGTGGACTCTGGTGCCATATTTTGGTTGTCTGTTCTTCAGTTTGCGTTTGAAAGTTGGTATCCCACAATTCAATCAGAGTGGGTGGGGTTACATAATTATGTATGCAAATTTTACGTTAATCAGCACAGATTTGTACATATTTTTCATGGACCTTGTCCAGATTCTTTATGTTTCCAGGTTGAGAGGCATGCTACTAATGTTATTCCCTGATAAAAGTCCATGATTTCCCCTTTAGTCTTCCTTAACTTCTCTCTCCCTGTCTTTGGTGGGATATGCATACTTCCTATTGTGATTCTATTCTATTTCCAGTATCCTATCCCTGATATATGGATGGCGCAGTGGTGCAGCAGTAGCGTTGTCACCTCATTGCAAGAGGTTCTCTGGTTCGATTCTTGGCTGGGGTGCCTTCTGTGTGGAATCTGCATGTCCTCCCTATGTTCGTGTTTTCTCTGGGTACTACGGTTTCCTCCCACTTTACAAAGACGTGTGTCTAGAGCATTTCTCCCCAGTCCTCTGCTGAAAATTGGCTTCGTTCCAAGTCAGACTTTCCCGGTAAACAAATGTTAAATAAATATGATCACTACCCCTCTTTTCTTGCCTTGATGTGCCTCAACACAGTATCCATCCACCCTACTTCTCTTTAAAATCTTTTCATTTTCTTCTTTACCTGCTTTTCCTACAATAGTATAATGTCATGCCCTAGTCTGTAGATGTGCTCAAGTATTCTTTGAGACCTCGGTTCATCAACAACAACATAGGGCTGGCAAAAAGATCGCAGCAAGGCTGACCCCATCTGTTGAAGATTCGCTCTGCAACCAGGCGATTCGGGGACCACTCGTAAGGCATAATTATCTCTCTGCTTAGCCTGTCCGCTATTACAAAGGACTTCCCCGGAATGTGCATTGCCACCAGAAACCGTTGGGAAGCTACTGCCCAATGCCACACTCACATAGCCTCTCTGCTTTGAGGGTAAGACCGGGTTCCCCCTTGCTTGTTGAGATACCACACTACTGACATGTCTGAGTGTATCACAATAGTCCCTAGGGGAAGAACTTCCTGAAGTGCCTGCAACGCAAGAAGCACTGCTCTCATCTCCAGGACATTTATGTGCAAATGTATCTCGTGTTCCTGCCACGTGTCTTGGACTGTCCTGCCGAGATAATGCCCCCCCACCCCATCTGAGAGGCGTCCGTGGTTACCGTGGCAACAGGGACGAGAGGAACGAAGGGCTTTCCCCATTCAAATTGTTGGTGCATAGCCACCAACGGAGGTCCTGCTTGCACCTGTCTGTGAGTACGATGGGATGAGATAGTGGGAGTCTTTGGAAAGACCATTGGACAAAGAGGAGCCATTGAAGAAGTCTCATGTGTAATCTCGCTAGAGGGACCAACATGATAGTTGCTGCCATGGTCCCTAGGAGTTGTAGAACCAGTCTTGCCTTCGCTTGTCTCAGGGGCATCAGCATGTGTATTTGTTGTTGCAATACTGTGATCCTTTCTTGTGGTAAGAATGCTCGCATTCGAAAGGTGTCCAACTCTGCTCCTATAAAGGTGACACCCTGTGAGGGCAATAAGGCAGATTTTTTCCCAGTTTATCGTTATGCCCAATTGGTGACATAGACTGATGGTAGCATCCCTGGTCTGAACTAGTTGATGCCTGGTGGGGGCAGTAAGGAGCCAGTCGTCCAGGTACATAAACACCTGGAATCCCTGACGTCTCAAGTGAGCCATCACCACTGCCATACATTTGGTGAACACCCTGGGGGCTGTGGTGAGACCAAAGGGCAGGGCTCGAAAATGGAAGTGACTGGCTCCCAGCTGGAAGCGTAGGTGACTCCTGGATGCTCTGTCCATTTTGATATGGGAGTAAGCATCCTTGAGGTCGATGGAGCACATCCATACTTCCTCTCCCAACAATGGGAGAATCAATTGTAGTGTGACCATACGGAACTTGGACTTGCGTACTTAATTGTTGAGTTGACTGAGATCTAGTAAGGGTCTCAGGTCCCCTGTTCTTTTCTGCACCAAAAAGAATCTCGAGTAAGTCTTTAATCCGATTTGGTCTGAGGGGACTCGTTGGATGGCTCCTTTTTCTAGCAGCTGAGAGACCTCTGAGGCTGCTTGATCCCTTTGACTGGGTGGAACGTCTGGGATTTTTCTGACTGGCGAGGGTACTGAAGATAATGGAATGAGGTAACCTCCGGAAATTATCCTTAATACCCATCGGTCCTGGGTAATGCTCTCCCAGGCTTCTGGATATAAGGAAATTCTACCCCCAACTGGCTCCGGATAAGCGCAGTCAGGCACACCCTCATGAATGAGAGTATGGAGAGCCACGGAAGGAGTCACGGTCTCCGGAATTGCGGGGGCCTCCTCTGCCTCTGGGTGACATCTCCCTGAGTAACCCCCCCTCCCCTGCCTCTGGAAGGGGGGGGTTCACCTTGTGCAGCAGTAAAAAACCTCTGATTTCTTGAACCACCCCCCCCCCCCACGCTTGGCCTTGGGATAAGGCCTAGAAGGAAGGGAAAAATGGACCCCTACGGCAGACAGGGTCTTTCCCTCTTGCTCGCACCTGTTGAGGGTGTCTTTCACTTTGGTCCCAAACAAGGAGGAACCGTCAAATGGGGCGTCAGTGAAGGAAGACTTGAAGGCCTCCGCAAAGTGACACAGGCGTAGCCAGGCTTGCCTTCTAAGGGCGACCCCTGAGCTTGCTCCCCTACTCGCTCCCTCGGCTGCATACGAAATGAGCCGCATGGACGAGTTAGCGATGGAGTTAAGGGTAGAAACCTGTGCGTTGACCGTCTGGGCCACCGCCTCAGGTATGTTACTCACAAGAGTATCTCCCAACTCTTTGAGGAGATCTCTCTGGAGCCGAGTGAAGTGAGACAAATAATTCAGCGACAGTAAGGTGAAGGTTGCTGAAGATAGGGTACGCTTCCCGTACCGGTCCATGGTCCTAGACTCCTTGTTAGGAGGATGGACCAATGAAGAAGACTCTGCAACTTCCTTCTGGGTGGCTGCCGCCACCACCATGGCATCTACAGGGACTCCTTTTGACAGAAACTCTTTGCCCTGGGGTGCGGACAGGAATTTGTTGGGACGCCTGGGCACGGGCTCTACAGAATCAGGGTTTTCCCACACTCTTCAACAAATGAGGTCAAGAAGTTAGTCGAAGGGTGGAGACACCCAGGAGGCTGAGGGTTGAGCGCCAAAAGCCTTAAGGAATACTGACTCCTCCTCGGAAGGAGTTTTGGAAGGCCAGTCTCCTCTTTGTTTCAGTATCTCCAGAATATCGGAGAAGGAAACATCATCAGAGGAAGACTTGGGGGACCCTTCCGATTCCTCGAGGTCAATATCGGAGGTGAGAGACTCATCCTGGGAGTCTATGTGCTTCCTCTTGCACAATTTCTTTCTAGGAGGCTCCTCAGGCACGGACTCTGGGAGACCCTCAGAAAGTTGGGGACCGCTCGTGGGGGTATCCTTAGGGCCTGGCGCTCTACTGTCCATGGATAGGTGAGTGTCAGAAGCTCTCGCCGTTGTGGTGGGGGATGGAATGACCGAACCGGGTGATGTAGTTGACGATCTGACCAGCGCGCTCCGCATGGCCTCGAAGGCAGGTCCCCCCAGGTACGATGACCGACCGGCCTCAGAGTCCACGACCGGGACCAGGGTCCCACGAGCCGATGCACCGAGTGGGAGACTTGGAACTGGCAGATGTCCCGAAGTATCCCCCTCGGGCCCAACCGAAGAGACCCAAATCTCGAACCCTGTGGACGGAACCGACCTGGTCAGAGCCGAGGTCGGCACCAATAGACCCAGAGGGGGTATCGGAGCCAGCGCAGGAACATCACTCGGAGCGGAGCATACCGGCTCCGACGACAAGGATGTGCTCGGAGTACGAATCATCGAAACGGTCATAGGAACTGGCTCCGGAGCCGACTGGGTCAGGGCCGAGAACAATTTGGCCAACACCAGCGACTGCAGGAGCCTCTGCACCACCCTATCAACATCCAAATCAGAAAGCCTGGAGGATTTGGAGGAGAGTGATGGAGATTGGGATCTTTTGTCAGGTGAACCATGCCTCACACTGGGTGACCGGCTCCGAATGGGTTCAAGAATAATAGGAGCCAACGCCAATTCAGTTAACACCGATACCTCCTGCGGCCCCGAGGACAGTGGAGCCGAGGAGGTAGAGTCCAAAACAGTAATTTTCTCTTAAGACTCCGAAGTGGCAGATGGAGCCGGAGACCTTTTCTTAGCCTTGGAAGCTTTAGATTTTGACTGAGGATTTGGAGCCGAGTCTATAGCTTCCTCAAATGATGGTTTTAAAAGTCCCTTTAATATCTATTTATCTTTTTCTCTCCTAGAGCACCCTAGGACTGAACGTGTGGCAAAAGCTACATGACTCCTGTAAATGGATTGCTCCAAGGCAGTAAACACACACAGAGTGTCCATCCATGATGGACATCTTATATCCACATTTGGAACATTTTTTAAAGCCAGAAGGCTTATATGCTCCTTTTGATCCTTAGACATTTTGTAACTGACTCTAGCGAAACCACCTAGACACAACTTACAAAAAGGGCGGGAAAGAAAAACACACAATTTAGAAATACCAGAAAAACAGTACTAGACACACTCCAAGAACCTCTAATTGAAACGGTTCTTCTACGGAACACACTGAAACACAATAACACACAAAGTTATATAACAACAGAGGGGAGGGCTAGGTCCTCTAACTAAAACGGGCCTAGCCCGCTGGAACAGTTAGGGATACCAAAAAAACACAACTATCACACTCAAACACAGTGACAGCAACAAGAAATAGCTATGAAAATAGCTTTTGGGCAAGAATAATCAAATTTCTCTAAAAGAAATAGCAAAAAGAAGGTACTTAGCCACAGCCAAGCGAGACCACGTCCGAGCTACACAAGCGGCAAATGAGATCTGGGGATATGGAGAAGTGCACCATGGGATACCCTCTTAGCCCAGCCAATGAGAGACTTTCAGCTAGTAAAATCGGCCGAGTCGGAGCAGATATTCGGCTCCGAACCCACGGGTAAGAATGTAGGCGAGATAGGACTACATAACATCAGATACATTTTTTTTTACCTGGACAAGAATATTCCTGTATGTTTTTCCACCCTTGCTACTGATATCCAGGGTACTTCTGAAAATTCAGAAGGAATTCCCCAAGATGATTTTGGTGACTCCCTTTATGGCCTCATCAACAGCGGTTCTCCCTTCTTTTGGAATGGCCAGGGGCAATTACCACAAGCTTCTTCAAAAAATGGATCTACTCACAGAAGATCACGGTGTTTGATGGACTCCAACCCCAATCAACTTCAAATGAATGCCTTCATGACTGCTTACTTACATATCTGTACTTTCCATCACAACAATGAAACAGCATTCACTACTCTCTCTGCACTGCTAAAGGGAAAAAAATCTAGGGAGAGCAGTTTTTTCTTATGTGGTAAGCAGGCTGACTTCTGGGGTGCTCTGATCAAAGAAAACCCTGTGAATGCAAGATTCCTCTGAGTAACTCTTTAAAAGAGCACAAGCTGCTGCTTAGAGAATCCATGATTATGTTCATCTCTGCTTGGGTGTGAACCATCACGAATAAATGCCATGTTTGATATCCCACTCTAACACATGCATGACTTCCCCTGCAAATTTCCCCTTTCACATTTATGTACTACACCACAGCCAGTTATCTAACTTTTTCAGCAGACTCCAATTTCAAATCCCTTTCCACAATGAGAGTGATAGTGAGAAGGACTGTTCTCTCATTAAGCAGGTTTATGTGCAGCTCACAGCTAAGGGTAGTCCACTTGCCTTGCATCAGCAAGAACCTTATCTGGGCCCCAACTCCACCAGAGAAGTAACATCAGTAAGCAGCTGCATCTGAAACAAGACTGATTAAACTTCATGTTCAGATTGTAGGAAACCATCTACTACTCAAGGGCTCCCTGGTAAAGCCCTGCTACCATCAGAGATCCTTTAGAGAACAGCAGCCTTCTGTCACTGGCACAACACTGCCCAGAGAAACACTACTGGGACAATGAATGTAGAGGCTGCCATCAGCCCTAGAAGAAGCAGAGAAGGGTGAGCCTCCACTACCATCTGTTTTCTAAGCCAAGAAGTCAAAAATAGAAGTTATGTCCTTACCATAACGTTCCATGTGGAGTGTTCATCTCACCTTTGTTCTTACACCTGGGTTCGGAGCCGATCCTCAGCTCCGTGTCGGCCGCTTGGCAAAGCTCTGCATCGAGAAGAAGCTGGAGACCAACCTAACTCCCACAATCCCCCTCTGCCTTTACCTCAGAGCTAGTTTGCAAGCAAACCAACAGTAAACAGAAGAGAGCAACACATTCATGCCAAACAAGAATAAACATAGCTAAAAATATATAGCCATAACAACTGCTCAAGGCAGAAGCAGGAGAAACAAGCCAGACACCTAAACTGGACGTTCTTCCTGAGGGTGGGAGGGTGGGAATGTAAGAACAAAGGCGAGATGAACACTCCACATGGAACGTTATGGTAAGGACATAACTTCTATATGTGAGAGTGTTCAATCTTGCCGTTTGTTCTTACACCTGGGTAGCGTCCCTAGCTCCATGTTCCTGAGGAACTCAAGGGAGAACGTTCCTGAGCACAGTGGAACCAAAGGTTGCTCTGTCCCTAGAAATCCTGTCTACTTTGTAATGAGAAATGAATGTATGTGGTTTAGACCAACTGGCAGCCGCACAAATAGTGTCTAACGGCAGGCGGGCTGCATGAGCCAGGGATGTAGATACTGATCTTGTAGAGTGCCCTTTGGGCTTGACAGGTAAAGTTTGTTCAGAGGCAGTATAAACAAAAATAATGCAATCAGAAAGCCATTTGGACAGGGTTCGTTTTGTAACTGCCATACCTTTCTTGCTGTCTGAGAAGGCTACAAATAGCTGGTCTGTTTTTCTGTGATCCTTTGTTCTGTCCAAGTAAAACCTGAGTTGTCTATGAACATCTAACTTGTGTAACATATATTCCAACTTATTGGAATGGTTCTTGAAAAAGGTGGGGAGTTCAATGGACTGATTAATACTGTTAACGGAGCAAACTTTGGGAAGAAAGGATGGATTAGTGCGAAGAGATACTCTATCAGGGTGAAAGATCAAATAAGGATGTTTAACTGAAAGAGCTTGAAGCTCCGATACCCGCCTGGCCGATGTGATAGCCACCAGAAAAAGGGTCTTCCATGACAAAAACTTCAAAGGACAGGAAGAGGCTGGTTCAAAAGGTGGTAGCATCAGCTGTGACAAGAGAAGGTTCAAGTTCCAAGGTGAAGTAGGACTTCTAACTGGTGGTCTAATATGGAAAGATCCTTTTAGAAAGGCCTTACAAAGTCTGTGAGCCATAATAGGAGCCCCACTTTCCCCCACATGAAAGTTCGATATGGCAGCTAATTGTACTCTCAAAGTGGCAGGAGAAGCCCCTTGGTGGAATAGTTCGGTTAAAAACTCCAAGACCTTATTCAGAGGAGCTATTACGGGATCCAATTGTTGTGTAGTTGCCCAGTGCACAAAACGCTTCCATTTACTAGTATAGATCTTTGTAGTGGAAGCTTTATGAGAAGCCACCAGGATATCTTGAACTGCTGGGGATAGAAGATCAGACCTGGCTAAGAAGGGAAGCGGAGCAGCCAAGCTGCTAGTCTGAGGGAGAGAAGCGACGGGTGGAGAGCCCCTGACAAATGGGTCAGTAGATCCGGCTCTGGGTCCAGAATCCAGGGTTCCTGCATTTGGTGTGCCATAAGAGAGGGAAACCAGATTTGACGAGGCCAGAATGGGGCAATGAGGATAATTGTCCTTTGCAGGTTGCTGGCTTTCTGTAGAAATTTTGAAATCAGGGGAACAGGAGGAAAGGCGTACAGGAGACCCGGGGGCCAATCGTGAACCAGAGCGTCCCTGGGGACTTCCCCTGGAGGGGGTAATAGGGCAAAATAGCTCCCGCATTTGGCGTTCATTGGAGACGCAAACAGATCGCAGGAAGGCTGGCCCCACTTGCGAAATATTTCCTTCGCAACTAACTGTTTGAGGGACCACTCGTGAGGTAACAGGATGGCTCTGCTCAACCTGTCCGCTATGACGTTGGATAACCCCAGGATGTGCGTTGCTATCAGAAAGCGACCTGTGGACTCCGCCCATTGCCAGATTCTCATGGCCTCTCTGCATAGTTGATAAGACTTGGTTCCCCCTTGCTTGTTTATGTACCAGACTACGGACATGTTGTCCGTCTGAACTGCAATTGTCCCTAGAGGAAGAAGGGGAGCAAAGTGTTGCAACGCTAGAAACACTGCCCTCAACTCTAGAACATTGATGTGCAGATTGTATTCCAAATTGGTCCATTCGCCTTGGACTGTCTGTCCCTGAAAGATGACCCCCACCCTATCAGGGAAGCGTCCGTGGTCACCGTTGCTGTTGGCGTGGGTAGCACAAATGGTCTTCCGCTGGAAAGATTGCAAGTCTGTAGCCACCAAGCTAGGCGTGATTTGCATATGTTTGTGATGTGAATTTCGTATGTCAGGGGTAGCTTTTGGAATGACCATTGTGCAAACAGTAGCCATTGAAGAACTCTCATGTGCAGTCTTCCCAAGGGTATCGCAATGAGAGAAGCTGCCATGAGCCCCAAAACCTTCAGAACCAGTTTCGCTGGAGATTTTTTGGATGATAGAAGAAGAGATATATGGTTGTGTAGGGAGTTTATCCTTTCTGGAGGAAGCCTTAGAATTAAACAACGCGTATCCAATTCTGCTCCTATGAATGAGATATGCTGTGATGGCTTTAGTAAGGATTTTTCGAAATTTACGGAAATTCCGAGATGTACACAAAGTTGTAGCGTGTAATCCCTGGCCTGAATCAGTCGACGCTCGGTGGTGGCAGAAAGGAGCCAGTCGTCCAGATACGGAAACACCTGGAATCCCAAGCGTCTAAAGTGAGACGCTACAACTGCCATACATTTGGTGAAAACCCTGGGGGCTGAGGTCAGACCAAAGGGCAGGGCTCGAAACTGATAATGACTGGCTCCCAGCCGGAAGCGCAAGTGATCCCTGGACGCCCTGGCCATTTTGATGTGGTAGTATGTGTCCTTTAGATCTATTGAGCACATCAAGTTGTCCTTCTGTAGAAATGGAAGGATCGATTGAAGCGTGACCATCCGGAACTTTTCTTTCTTGATGAAGGTATTGAGTTTGCTTAGGGTCCAGGATTGACCTCCAGTCCCCTATCTTCTTTGGAACTAAAAAGAACCTTGAGTAAGTTCCGAATCCTCTTTGGTCCGCTGGGACTGGTTGGATGACTTTTTTTAGCAGCTTTGAAATTTCTATAGCTGCAGGACCTCGCAGATGGGGCGGCACATCCGGAAGTCTTTTCTGTGGGATTGGGGGCAATAGGAAGGGAATTCTGTAGCCTCTGGTAACAATGCTTTTTACCCAATTGTCTGATGTAAGATTTTGCCAGGCCTGAGGGTATAAAGCTAAGCAACCCCCGACTGCCTCCAGAGCAGGACAGTCGGGCCTCCTCTCAGGAGTGCTGGAAAGGTTTCCCGGGGAGTGTATCCCTGTCACCTTGGTTTTGCGGACCCCCTCTGCCGCCAGGGCGACGTCTTCCACCTCTGCCCCCTCCTCTGCCTCTAGAGGGGGCATCACCCTGTGTGCTTGGGAAAGAACCTTGGGGTTTTCGAAACCACATTTTTCCACCACGTTGCCCTTTGGGGTACGGTCTGGATGGGGTGGAAAAACGGACTCCGACAGCAGACAGAGTCTTTCCCTCTTGCTCACACCGGGTAAGGGTCTCCTTTACTTTGGGGCCAAAGAGAGTGGCACCATCAAATGGGACGTTAGTAAAGGAAGACTTGAAGGCTTCCGCAAATGAACATAAGTGCATCCAGGATTGTCTACGAAGAGCAATCGCTGAAGCCGCTGCCCTACTCGATCCTTCGGCTGCGTATGAGATCAGCCTCATGGACGAGTTTGCGATAGATGTAAGGGTATTGAGATGTGCTGTAACCTTTTCCGAGACAGCAGCATCTGTAGTACCCTGGAGGGTATCTCCCAACTCTTTGATTAGATCCCTCTGTAGCCGTGTGAAGTGGGTCAAATAGTTCAGGGATCGCATAGAAAAAGCCGCTGAACTAAAAATGCGCTTCCCATACCTGTCCATAGTCCTAGAATCCCTGTTAGGCGGATGGACAGATGAGGAAGATTCAGACATCTCCTTTTTCGTGGCAGCTGCCACCACCATAGCGTCCACTGGCACTCCCTTTGTCAGATAAGCCTTATCTTGGGGGGCAGTAATATATTTGTTAGGCTTTCTAGGGACTGGCTCCAATGTGTCAGGTGCCTCCCACGCCCTTCGAGCGATCAATTCCATCAACTCATCGAAGGGCGGAGTGACCCAGGAGGAGGAAGGGCGAGCACCGAATGCCTTCAGCAAGACTGACTCATCCTCAGAAGGGGGCAGGGCTTGCCAATCACCTCTCTGTTTTAGGATCTCCAGGATGTCAGAAAAGGTGACATCCTCCGAGGGTGATTTTGGGGACCCTTCTGACTCATCTAAGTCAGTGTCCGATGTCAATGATTCTTGTGGAGAATCTAAGTGTCTCCTCTTACACAATCTTTTCCTCGGAACTTCCTCGGGGGGGCATCCGAAGAAGTCTCCGAGGAAGAGGGGGCACCCTCTAGGGGTGACTGAGACACAGGTGCTCGACGCTTAGACGTAGCCGTGGGTGCAGAGGAGGATAACGGACCTTTAGGGGAAGGAGAAGCTGTTTCTGCTGAAGTGGTTGTCTGAACAGACAACACCTTCCTCATGAGTTCGAAGGCCCCCGGGTCCCGAGTCGAGGTATCCCCCGGTTCCGAAAAAGTCGGAGGAATCCCCGAGACAGGCACCGAAGGCATCGACCCCGAGGACGGAGCCGAGATGATCCCAGCCGAGGCCCCGAGAGGGAGAGTCGGAACCGAAACATCGGTCCGACTCTCGGTCCCAGACCCAAGCATGGATCTTCGGCTCCGAGACTCCGGTACTGGGTCCGACGGAGTCGAGGTGAAAGGTACCGACCGAGAAAAAGACGGTTCCAGCACCGAGGGCTCCACAATCAACAGATCAGCCTCTCCCGGCTCCGAAGACTGGATAGGCCTCGGAGGAGGAACAGGTGGAGATAAGGGAAGGCCTTCGAGTCTCGACACCAACTGGGAGGAGACAGAGATGAGTTTGGACAAGGCCGTATTCTCCATCAATTTCTGCACCACGCGGTCTACATCGGTGTCGGAGAGGGGCCTGGAAGAACGTGTCGAAGGAATCGAAGACGGAGCCAACCTCAAAAGTGCAGGCGGAGGAAGCTCCGTCACCGGTTCCAAGACTCGAGGCTCGGTAACTGACAACAGTTCAACACTCGGCCCCGAAGTCTGTGGAACCGGTGATCGAACTTTGAATGAAGAGCTCGGAGCCGATGACTTGGGCTCCGACGTCTTCGATTCCTTCGAGGATTTAGATGCCTGGTCTGATGCATCCAGAGCCTCTTGGAACGCAGGCTTCAAAAGGCCCCTATCCATAAGCTTCCTGCGCCTATCTGTCATGACCCTTCCACTGAAAGAATGACAGATGGAGCATTCTTCTTGCAGATGGAAAGGGCCAAGACAGTAGACACAGGAACTATGGTTGTCTGTGACAGACATCTTCTGTCCACATTGGCACCGTTTGAAGCCTGATTTAGCTTTTTCTGACATGTTTACAAATTCAGAAAACAGAGAAATAGCTAGTACAATATGTCCAATCCAGTAAAAGTTGTCAAGTCCAGTAAAAACTGTCAAATCCTGTTAATAAAGTCACATCCAATAGTAAAATCCAGTAAAAGTTAAAGGGTGGGGTAGGCCCAGAGGGAATAACTCAAAGAAGTATATAAAAATTATATACGGAACCAAGAAACCCTCGATACACTACTCATACACACACACAATCAACTTTAGAAAAGTTTTAAACCAAAAATAATACAAGAAATATAAGAATTAATCAATCTTAGCTTTGAGGTGGTCCGAGCTCATCAAAATGATGCGAACGTTGCAGCGGCAAACTAGATCTGAGGTAAAGGCAGAGGGGGATTGTGGGAGTTAGGTTGGTCTCGGGCTTCTTCTCGATGCAGAGCTTTGCCAAGCAGCCGACACGGAGCCGAGGATCGGCTCCGAACCCAGGTGTAAGAACAAACGGCGAGATTGAACACTCTCACATCAGAAGTTATGTACTCACCATAATGATAGATCCGTGTTGTCTTCTTTTCGTCTGGTTCAACATGCGAGTTGCTGGATCCATCCAGATCTGACCTCAGCACCTTATACCAAAGGTTTGGATCCCACAGCTCTGATTTCTCTCCTAGTCATAAGTCCCCTCCTCTGCCTGAATTACCTCAGACTGAGTTTGCTGACTGACCATAAAAAGTTATGTGTAAATATGAAAATATCTATATCCATTTACCTAACAGGAAAAGGAATAAACACTATATGGTGTAAAGGTCCAAAGAAGAACTGTCCGATCCCTAGAAATAGAATGACAACTTGGGAGGGGAGTTGAACCAGACAAAAAGAAGACAACACGGATGGTACAGTTGTGTAAAATCTTACCATAACAGTAGATGTCCTTTCCCTCTCTGCTGCAGTATTGTTTACATTTGGGATTTCTTGCCATGGAAGCCTGACATCCGGCCAGTATACCAAAACCTACTGTTGCTTTAAGGTATGCCAAATGTCACATGCATGCTCCTCGCACATCGTAGGGCATAAAGGTGACATCCGGATGTACCATCCTCAAAACTAATTGCCCCAACAGGAACAACAATCTAAGGGAACCCAGGAGGTAACCAGTACATCCAGGAAGGAAATGGATGACGGGGAAGGAAGGAGTGAATACTGCAATAGTGAAGAATGGACATCTACTGTTATGTCAAGATTTTACACACCTGTACTATGTCCTTCCATTCACTGTTGCAGTATTCTTTACATTTGGGAGAGTGCCAAAGCTCAAAAAGAAACTTGGGAGGTGGAAGAAGCAGTAGAGCCCTCTGAGAAGCCATGAATAATGGCCCTAGCAAAACCAGCTCTAGCCTCATATCATCTAACTTGTAGTGCATGGTAAAAGTATGCAGAGAAGTCCAGGTAGTTGCTGCAAGAATAGAACAGAATTAATACCCAACCCCTTGAAAAAAGCACCAGAAGAAGTCACAGCTCTAGCAGAATGAGCCTTTACAGAAGAATGAAGATTCTTACCATGAAAAGTATAAAAAAAATAAAAAGCCTTTGAAATCAAACAAGAAATACTTTGCTTGGATACAGCTAATCTTGAGGACCTAGGATGAAAAGAAAAACAACTGATCAAATTTTCTAACTACCTTAGTCTTATCTAAATAAAATCTCAGTTATCTATGCAAGTTCAAAGTATGCAGCACCCTCAAACTGGCATTTTGCGGAGAGGGGAAAAATGTAGGCAAATTAATAGACTGATGAATTGACAACTCATTAACCACCTTAGGCATAAAAGAAGGATTAGTATGAAAAGACACCCTGTCCTTATGAAATATCAAAAAAGGAGGACAAGCCATAAGGCTTGAGGCTCAGACACCCATCTGACAGAAGTAAGGGCCATCAAAGGAACAGTCTTCCAAGAACAATGTTGCAAAGAAGCTGAAGCAGCAGCCCTAAAAGGAGCCTGAGTCAACTCCAACCCCCCCCCCCCCAAAAAAAATTTAAGATTCCAGGGAGGCTTTCTAGGAGGTCTCATATGAAGGATGCCTTTAAGGAACTGTTTAGCCTCAAGTCTAGAAGCCAAAGGAGGAGATAAAGGCAGACAAGCAGAGACAGCTGATAAATGGTCCTTAAAAGAAGAAGAGACCAAGCCAGCATTAAGCACCTCACACAAACAAGAGAGACCCCGAGGAACATCCACAGTACGTGTGTCCAGGTTACATTAGAGACAGTAAAAAGAAACCAAGTAAAAAGGTGAGCGCTTTCACAGTCAGTAATATGACTGCTTCTTCTAAAGAAGCAGTTGTATTACTGACTGTGAAAGCACTCACCTTTTTACTTGGTGCCTGTTTGTTGTTTTTGCTTTTATGTAACATTAAAGTGTGTGGAGTTGCTGCATCAGCCATGGAACTCTGCTCATCTTTTTTTCTTTTTACTGACTGGTTCGTGGGTGGAGCATTCCTTGCCTACCTTGTGGACTTTGTTTTTTCTTATACATTAGAGACACCAAACAGAAAACATACTCCATTTGGATAAGTAAGATTTCCTAGCAGTGGGCTTCCTGGTCTCCTGCAAGACCCTCATCACATCCACAGGAAAAAAAGTATCTATGTGGAATCAAAATCCTACTACCTACAGTGTCGGCTGAAGAGTGGACATGGGGGATGGATGAGAGATCTCTCGTCTTGCGGGAGTAGATCCACCCTGTGAGGTAACTTGTGACAACTGCCCTTGGCTAAATGCAGAAGAGGGAACCAATGCTGTCACGGCCAAAAGGGAATAGTCAACAAGATTTTGGGAGCATCCTGCTGAATTCTGAACAAGACTTTTGGAATGAGAGGAAAGGAAGGGAATGCATAAAGAAATATCCCCTACCAAGACACAGACAGGGTGTCCACCTTCCAAACCAGAGGACTTGGGACTTTGGCACAAAATAGAAGTTGTCTGTTCAGAGGCGAGGCAAATAGATTTACTTGAGGAGTATCCCACTGGTGGAAATTGTCCAGAAACACATCCCTGTGCAACATCGATTCATGGGATTGAGTTAGGAACCTGCTCAGGAGTGTTGCCACCATAATTTAACCTGAAGGGATATATATACTGTCTAAAGAGTCATTTGATACTGAACAACAAGATCCCATACCAGCAGTGTCAACCAGCAAAGAATGTAAGATCTTGTCCCTTCCTATTTATTTATATACCACATCACTGTGGTATTGTCCGTGAATACCTTGAGAGACCCTAGAAAATAAAGAGGATGACAAGCCTGAAAAGCCAGGAGAAGAGCTCTCATCTCTTTGACATCAATGTGCTCCTTCTGCTGAAGAAGCAACCACACCTCCGGTACCTTCAGGGAGCCAAAAGCTGCTCCCCATCCCACATCTGAAGCATCTAAACAGTTTCTGAGAGGGAAGAGGGAAATGAAAAGGAAGCTCTAGATTTAGATTTAATGGCAACAAAAAATATAGCCCCCCAGGGCAGAAATTTCATATCTGAGGATGTTGCAGGTTCAAAAGGTTTCTGAGTTAAGGACTGTAGCAAAATGGTAATATCCC
>NC_056747.1:606144163-606191663 GCF_019279795.1 Protopterus annectens
TACTCTTTTCTAGCAACTGTTTTATCTCTAGAGAAGCTGCTTTCCTCTGACTGGGTGAAACATTGGGGAAAAGGTATAACATAACCTCTGGCTATTATCCTCTGCACCCATCATTCTTTTGAGATGTCTAGCCAGACTCTCTGGTGCAGGGATAGATGACCCCTGACTGCCTCCAGAGAAGGATATTCGGGCCCCTGTTCGGGAGCACTGATAGGATCCGTGAGAGAAAGAATCTCTACAGTCCTGGTTATGTGGACCACTTCTGCCACAGGAATGGCATCTTCCATTTGCGTTCCCCCTCTGCCCTTGGGGGATCTACCTCCACATGGATCTTGAAAGGGACCCTGGGACTTTTTGAACCACATCTTTCTATCACCTCATTGGTTCCAAGAAAAGGACCTTTGAGGGGTAGAAAAACGTATGCCCACAACAGACAGGGTCTTCCCTTCTTGTTCACACCTAAAGACTGTGTCTTTTACCTTGGGGCCAAACAACAAGGTTCCATCAAAGGGCGCACTGAGAAAAGATTTAAATGGTTCTGCAAAATCACACAAGCTCATCCAGGCATGTCTTCTAATGGAAATGCATGAAGGCACCTCCCGTAAGGTACCTTCATCAAAATGAAAGATTAACGTCATGGTCTTTTGGAGGTGCAAGAATTTTGTCTCATCTCTTGGGAATAGGCTTGACAGTGTCTGGTTCCCTTCACACCCACAGAGAGACCAGCTTTAAAAGTTCATCAGTGGGTGGATTCACCCAGGAGGTAGATGGGGCAGACCCTATAACTTCCAGAAACACCGATGCTTCTTGGGAAGGGTTATCAGGAGACCAACCACCTCTTTGTTTAAGGAGTTCCAAGATGTCTCCAAAGGAGACACCATTAGGTGGTGATCTGGGGGACCCTTCCCCCTTATCAAAATTAGTGTCTTCAGTAACGGACTTTTGTGGGGAGTCTAAGTACCTCCTCTTGCACATTCTCTTCTGAGGGAACTCCTCGATGGAATGCTCTGAGGTTGTATCTGAAGAGATAATGATACCCTAATGGGTGGAATGGCTAGCTCAGAATGGCTGTCCTGATGGAAGGGATGAATGAGGCTCAGGACACAAAACCTAATGAGATAAAGAAGTCTGATCCAAGAAGGACGGGGTCATCTGATCTCTAGACGTAGAGAAGAGACTCTTCACTATCTCAAAAGTGGAGCACCAAGGGGAAGCAGAAACCAACGGATCTGAGAAAGACCCACCCTCTTGTATCGCTCCAAATGTCCCATAGGCAACCCACCCAAAAATGGAGTCGGAACTGAGCTAACGCTGATGCTTTGAAGAGAAGAGATGGAGGCGATAGATTTGATGTCAACTCCAACATCCCACAGCCAGCGTTGATGCTTCGGCTCTGCGAGTCCTCTGGCTTTGAGGTACTCAGTGCCAGATGACACAGAGAAACCATCTGAGTCGAAGAATCAATGATCTGAGGAAGACATCCCCAAGGATTTCAGATCAGATGACTCTGAAACTGAAAGACAGACAAAAGAAGATGTTAAAGGTGGTGTGGATCTGTTAAGGCTCTCAGGACCCAATGGGGGTGAAGCCAAGAGAACTCCCATTTGAATTTGCGTCCTGAGGAACTTCCTCATCATCCTGTCCACGTCTGCTTCAGATAGGATCTTGGAGGATCAAAGAGTGGAAGCCTTTGAAGATGGCTTAGTATGTCTTCTGGGTAACTGTTCACGGAACTGAGATGGTAATCTAACCAGGGATAGGCTCTGAAAGTAAAGGGGTGGTATGGATCCAAGGAGATCTTTCAACTCTTGGCTTTGGATCCAAAATGGTTGGATCCAACTTTTTCAAAAGTCTAGCTGGTGGCACCGATGAAGTGCAGATGTTGCCGAAGAAGGAGGACAATCAAGGGATATTCTGCGTGAATCCTTGTCTTTTGTAACAGAGTCGCCCTTCTTATCTTGCTTTCTAGGGGTTTGATCCCCAGCAACCAGAGTAGCGTGCATGGAACGAATAAGACCCCTAAGGATAAGCTTATTCTTTCTGTCAATCAAAGATTTGGAATTAAAGCTTTTACAAATATTACAAACTATGTCTAGGTGTTTGGGACCTAAACAGTGCACACATTCTGTGTGGGTATCTGAGTTCAAGTTCGTGTGCCCACACGCTACACATTTTTTGAAACTGGCTGGCCTGTCCAACATTTTGTAAAACTGAAGAGGAAATTAGACCACAACAATTCACTATAAGTAACAAAACTAGAAAAACAGAAATTATTTTTTAAAGGAAATAAGGATAAGAAAGGACCATCAACAATACTAATAAGAACTATAACAAGTACAGAAAGGGAAAATGAAGACTACCATCAATGGTATTGATAGGTATTTAAGGAGTATGAGAAAAAGGGCTAGTATGTAAAAATTTACAAGAGGAAAATGGAGATAAGAAAAATTATGTAAAATTTACAAAGGTAAAAGTGAGGTAAGAGAAATAATTACAAGAATGTCAGAAAGAGAATAAAGGAAATTAAACTTATGCAAAAGTGGAAAAACTACAGAGTAAAGAAGTACTAAAGCTTGAAAGCTTGGAATCTACATCTGCTCGCAACGGCGACAAAAGAGATCTGAGGTATGTTAGGTTGGTGGAGTAATATGAGTAAAGGGAAGAGCTTGAGAATTCAGGAATTCTGCTATCTGGAAGAAGTGGCTGAGTCAGATCAGAGGGTTGGATCTGAACACAACAGTTGAATGAATGAAAATGGACATCAGATTAACATTTTCAGTTGCTACGCATCTTCAGAAGGATATACAGTCTGAAACTCAAATGTCTGTCATGATTTAGTGATATCAATCCTTAATGATCTGCCACAAAACCACAAATTTTAGGAGAAGCAGACTGAAAATATGAAGCAAAAATGTGTACATTCTGCAAAAATCTGGAGAACTGAGAGGTACAGCTTTGACTGCCACTAGTAACAGCTCCAGGAATTCCATATCCAGTCACACATTAAAAAAGTAACAAATGGCTACAAGAATCAGATATTCTCTTTTTAATTTTTCCAAATCTTTTGGATTTCTAATACTATGATGGGAATGGGCCCTATTCCCAAGTCAAAATACGATTAAAGTTCATGAAATTAGTATTATTTCAATCTTTGATGTCAGCGAGAAATGCTCTTGGCAGCACCCGCAATGTGTCCAGTAATAACTCCTTCTGCAATTTGTATGGAGTTACACATATTGGTAACACACCTAAATATGATTGTAGACCCATTGCTCCAACTACTTCACTAAAACTATAGTATTAGTGCAATGACAAGTCTGTTACTAACAAGACAAGATTAGCAAAACAAAAAAGTAAGTGGAACCATGAGCAGGATTAAACAGTAGCTTAAAATCCACAACGTACTTAAAAAGTTGCTTAAAATCCACAACATACTTAAAAAGTTTTTAAGTATGTTGTGGATTTTAAACTTGTGGAATAAGCACTTATAACTCTTGGAATAAACAACTATTACTTTTAAAAAAGCAACTCTTCAAGTAAGTTGTGGACTTTGAATTTTTGAATCAACTACTGTTTGTCCCTGCTCATGGTTCTAGTTACTTTTTTGTTTTACTATTGGAACTGTCTGAGTATCTTTCTTCCACATCACTCTCGTTTCTGCTTACAAATCCTGATATTTTATGACGTCTCTCTCTCTCTCTCTCTCTCTTCACAAGACAATGTAGTCACTGAGTGTGTCGATTTCCATGATCAATGCTACTTTTGTCTTCTTTTCCTGGACCACTATATCCGGTTTTCTAGCATCTCTCTTTTGAACTGTTGGTAATGGATGATCCCATGTGATATAAACTTCATAATCTTCTATGATGCTTTGTGGCTCATGTTTCCAGTGTTTTTCAGCCATGTCAATACCATAATGTGTGCACAATCCCCAGTGCAACAGTCTTGCCACATTATTATGCCTTTCAGTATACAGTCCTTCTGCTATTAGTATGTCACAACCAGCAACAAGGTGTGCAACGGTTTCCAATTCTGTTTTACAAAACCCACATTTGTCTGTTTCTCCCACATGTTCAATGGACTTTGTAAATCAATGTGTACGACTACTATTTTGGGCCGCCAACATTAACCTTTCATCTCTTGGTTTCAATTTGCCTCTCCTTAACCATTCCAGCATTTGTTCCTGATCAACATGAGGTTCTTCCAGAAGTTTTCTATACTTGCAACTATTTTTATGTATTTTCCATATTTCTTGCCTTCTCAATCTGGTCCTTCACCTTATATTCTTTCTTTTGTTTTTTGGCACATTCAGTTGCTGCCTGATTTTTATCTACTTCTGGTTTGATTTCACTCCTGCTTAATGATGATATGCTTCTGCTAGATTAAGCAGAAGTCATCTTAGATTTATTCTCTTCATGTTTCAAAACTTTCACTGCTTTTGGGTCTTGCGAGGTCAGCAGATGTGTGCAGTCCCACGACTGCAGATCTACACATGTAATCAGTTTTCAAGGAGGCCCATCCTTCCTTCAGAAAGGGAACATATATAATCTTGGTATGCCTTTGCTTTTATAAATCATTTGGTGAACATGAAACATCCTCCTTGTTTTCCTATCTAATCAACACGGTTTGGGGCCAGTCAATCACTCAAAAACTTATAGCTTGGACTTTGTTCCCAGATATCAACGCTGTTTTCAGGATTAATTTAAGTCTTCTAAAATATTCCTTACTGTAGATCAGAGCGTGTGCATGCACCTTTAAGAAGCATTTCCAGATGTAAGCACGTGCAGGCAGCAGTGCCATTTTGACAGAACAGCCAGAGTGTTACCATGTATGAGTATGGTAGTCAGCCTGTTTATAAGTTTATTTAAGTTTAAGTTACAAAGCCTCATTTCTGATGTGTTTGTGTGTAATAAAGCTGCTTGAACTGAACCCATGAATGTTTGTCTGTTTTATGCTGACCAGATGAGCGACACTAAGTTTTATTCACATTTTATTGTTGATCCTTCACCAATTCCCAAATATTTATACACTTCCTCTTGCTCAAGTTCTTTTATATCACATTCTTGTCCCAAACGGATGTCTTCATGGTGCTGCAGTTTTCTTGCTTTAAAGGTTGCGTTTGTACATTTATCAAGACAAATGACATTCTAATACCTTCTGAAAAGGTTCTGACAACTGGCATTTGTACTTTCAGTTCCTCATCTGATGAGCTATACAGTTCAAAATCAACAAAGAGAAGATGAGAAGTCTTTATACTTTGTTGTTTTCTAGGAGCCAAATTATATCAGGTACTGTGCAAACTTCCAGATCTATAAATCGATGCATGCAAAATACATACTTCAAAAATCTACAACAAAGAAGCAGCTTTGCCCTCGCAATCAAACAACGACAACTGTGGGTAAATCCTAAGACACCCAGACCCACTCACAGATTACTGCCAAATTCTGTTAACATTGGTAGAAGTGATGTGTTTGGTCCTGGCCAGCTGAAAGTGATGATGTTTGGATTTAATGGTTTCAGTGAAGAACACTACGACAGCTGAAAGTGTGCGAGTCATCAATGTAAGATTATCTGGAATAGCAAGGAGGCCACTGAATGTGCTGATGTGTGTGGAACTGCTGAGGGCTGCAGATTGGGGCCTACTTGTTAGCTGAGATCTGCCATTTTGACTATAATGTTTGAGATGTACAGTTTTCAGAATTGATTAGAAGGGACCTAAAATAGGTGGTAGAAATACCTTATTTAAAAACTTTCCTAAGTATAACTCCACTAATGAAAGTAGGGAAGCACAAGCTAGTTCAAGTCGAATCTTATTTATTAAAAACATAGAAACAATCCAAATAGTAGTAGACAAAACAGAATAAAGTGTAGAAATTCAACATTCCATTTATACACCTGTTTAAAAGCATGGGAGTGGTTTACTATGGTAGCTGTGTTGTAAAAGACAATTAGCATGTTTCCTTGCTAAATATCCCTTCCCCCATATACCAGTGTGACATTCGACACCGCGCTGCCCTACTTCAAGTTCCGTGATTCAAGGATATATTAAACTAAACTAAAAGTTCTTAATGGCAACCTATCCCCATGGAAGGCCAGATACAGTTTACCCATCATGAGAACTTGCAACTCAGATACTCTTCTTGCAGATGTCAAAGCAATGAGGAAAAAAAAGTTTTCCATAAAACGAACAATAAATCTGCTTATCTGCAGGTTTAAATAAAGAAGTGGTCAAAGTTCAGCACAAAGTTAAGATCCCAGAAAGGAGCAACCTGTTTGTGTTGTAGTCTCAGGTGTAACACTCCTTTCATAAACTGGTTTTATTAAAAAAAGACTGCCTCCAGAGAAGGATATTCGGGCCCCTGTTCGGGAGCACTGATAGGATCCGTGAGAGAAAGATGACGTATCCATGGGCAGACATGCTGAAATGGCTGCAACATGTACTCTGACAAAGGAGTATGAAAGGCCATAGGCTTGTTACTCTTGTTAATGTCTGAACACCAATGGTACATAATCCTTGACAGGGTCCAGGTTACTGGCTATGTACCAACTAGAAAATCCCTTCTACTTGCCAACATAACATTTTCAAGTAGAAAGGTTTATAGCCTCCCTTAGTACCTGCTGCACATCCTCTGAAAAGAGGTGGCTAAAAGGTATTAGAACAGAATATTCCAGGCAGTTAAAGATGTTTGAGACTGGGGTGTATCAAACTTCCTTTGTGCGAGTAGGTCCAGTTTGTGAGCTTGTGGTTTTTGCCCTTGGTCAATTCCGTATGAAAGGAGAACTAATGTTGTCTGGGCCAAAAGGTGGTCATCACAATTATTTCTGGAGAGACTTATGAATCTTCCAGGCCTACTTACACAGAGTACAGGAAAAGATTCCCATCCAAAAAAATAAAAAAAGCATCCGATTTGTCTCCTAAAAGATATTCCTGTGCCTGCTGCCCTGTTCGCTCCATCAGCTGCATAGGAGATGAGGCACATGGAGGAGTTTGTAACTGAGGTTAAGGTCGCAAGCTGGGAATTTATCTTATCCAACAAACCCTGGGCTGTAGCACCTTGTAGAGTATCTCCTAGCTCTTTAAGGAGATCCCTCTGAAGTCAGGTGAAATGTGATAAGTAATTCAGTGACTGTAGGGTAAAGGCCGCTGAGGAGAACATATGCTTCCCATATCTGTTCATCGTTCGAGACTCCTTGTTCGGAGGATGGAAGATGCAAAAGTTTCAGCTAACTCCTTGTTTGCGGCCACTGCCACCACCATCACATCTACTGGAACTCCCTTTGTTAAGTACTGTCTATCCTCTGGGGCCGTAATAAATTTGTTTGGCCTCTTCAGAACAGGGTCCACTGACTCCGGAGAGTCTCGCACCTTTCAACTTACAACACCCAGGAGCGGGTCAAAAGGTGGAGACACCCAAGAGGTGGAGGGGCGAGAGCCAAATGCCTCCAGGTATACCAACTCATCCTCAGAAGGGGAGAGGGATTTCCAGCCGCCCCTCTACTTAAGGAGCTCTCGTGTGTGCCGAACTCACCTGTGCCAAAGCGGTGAGTGGGACAGTCAGTTCTGTCAAGGGTCCGACTCGACTCTCCCCCCAGAGCCGACCAGGGAGTGTCGGCTCCCAGATCCCTCGATGGAAGACACCGTCGATGAGATCGGAGCAGACGTTGGAGCCGAGATATCGTGGGTGAGTACTGTCTCTGCCGGTTCCAGCATGACTTCCTGACACTCTGGCTCCAAACCTGTCCGAATCAGAGGAGAATAGATGGCACCTGAGATACAGTGGTTGGCTCCACGTTCCGATGGGCTGGGCTCGAAAGAATTTTTGCCAGGGTCCACATCTGTAGCAACCTCTTCACCACCTGCTCCATGTTGTTATCCAATAAACTTCTGGAAGACCGAGGGGAATGGGTCGATGACCTGTGACTACCTGCCACAGACTGTAGTAAGGGAGATTGCGGCACCGAGCGTACTGGTTCCAATGACAGTGACCGACTCCTTTTTCGGCTCCACAATGGTTCCGAGGACTCAGATGGAACCGAGGGAAGACCAGGTTTGTCTGAACCGATAAACTTCGGCTCCGAAGGTACTTGCTCTTTATGACTCTTTGACGGCTCAGACACCAGAGCTGACAAAGCTGACTTTTTTGGATTGTAAGATTTAGAGGTCCGATTACCTTCTCCCTTTGTTTCAAAAGGGCCTTTCAACAAACCTCTTAAAATAAGTTTATTTTTTCTTTCTTGCAGGACCCTCGCACTGAAACCATGACAAATGGAACAAGAATCCTGCAGGTGGACAGCTCCTAAACAATACACACAACTTGTGTGTCCATCCATTAAAGACAGATTCCTTAGCAGATTCTTTAGACATTACTAAGGAGACCAAAGGAAACCAACTACAATAGCAATAACAATATTAACAACAGTAACACAGTATGGAAAGCAAAGCTGAGAGTTTTATATATATATATATATATATATATATATATATATATATATATATATATATATATATATATAAACGAGGAGAGAAAAGGTGGGCTGGAGGAGAAGTCTATAAGTTAAACGACAGTCTCCTCCAACATGAGGAGATGCCTCTAACTTAAACGGTGACTCCTAAGGTTTGGGGAAGAAGCCCTCCAAGAAAAAACGGGCTGAAAAGAAAAGAATCCACTAAATTAAACGGATTCTCTAAAGGGATAGAAGAAAAAGGGCCCTAAGGAGAAACAGCCGAAGAACACACCAAGTAATGAAAAAACAACACACACGAGTGCACTACTGCGTAAGGGAAGACATTAATAGACTAACAGTTTTTGTGTCAAGGAGATAGAAAAAAATATATAATAAAACTAGCCTGAACCAGCGAAGGCAATCCCGATGCTTCAAGCGGCAAATGAGATTTGGGGAACAGCCACTAGGCATCCTAGGATAGGTTGTAGCCTTGAGCCAGTGGAAGTTCTCGAGCTCTGGTATGCGGCCGAATAGGAGCCGAAGATCGTCTCCGAACCAGCAAGAATGAAGGCGAGCTAGGACAACATAACACTCCATGTTAAGGAAAAGCAAAAAATACGAACTACCACGGCTGAAAGGAAAACTGTTTAATAAGAAAACAATAAACACAGGAGTAAGCGCTTTCACGATCTGCCAGGGATCAATGAAATGTTGTCTCTAAAACCATTCCTAAAAGTTAAACCACTTAAGCATTAAACTTTTAGTAAAAAGCAGAGTTCACATTCTTAATTAAACTATGAACAATGTTAAGTTTTTATTATTTAATATGAGCAGCTTAAATACTGTTAATTTGCTTTTTGCGCATTCATATTCTATATGTACATCTGAATTATTTGTATGTAATGTAAATTTTAATTCATGATTTATACTTATTAAGTGTGGTAATTGATCTTGTTTTCTGATTGGTCTTCTATGGTTTTAAATTCAAAGTGATGATTAATGTATTTTAGTCTGAGGAAGCGATCTGGCAGATGGCGAAAGTACTTACTCCTGTGTTTATTGTTTTCTTATTAAACAGTTTTCCTTTCAGCCATGGTAGTTCGTATTTTTTGCTTTTGCATAGCTCTGAGGTGAATACCGAGCATTTAGCCAGTACCTGCATCTTTTTGTTTGGATTCCATGTGAAGGAATCTGACATCTGTAAAAAGACTCTTCAAAGATAACTAAGTTGTCTAAATAATGAAAAATGTGAGTGCCATTTAGTCTGCAATGAGCTATTACTGGAGCTAGACACTTTGTAAACACCCTTGGAGCAGTACATAACCCAAAGGGTAAAACAGAGAACTGATGGTGTACCCACAACAGAAAACCTGAGAAAGTTCCTGAAGTCACTGGCTGTGTAAATGTGATTGTTATGCATCTTTAGATCCAATGTTATCAAAAAGCTTCTTTGGAGAAGGCAGTAACAGGCTTTTATGGTTCAATATATTGAATTTTGGAACTTTCACAAACAGATTTCGGAAGGAAAGATTTAAAGTGGTTATCCAGAAGACACTTTCTATGGTACCAGAAACATTCTGGTATACAAACTTTTCCCCCTTGGATTTAATGGTGCTGGTTGTATTACTCCAATGGTGAGTAAGTGCTGAAAAACCTGAGAGAAAAATTCTGTTTGGTTTGGAACGTGAGGAGAAACTCCCCTGAAAGAACATTTTTGTATGCAGTGCCAACTGTATTCCTCTTGAACCACTTTTAACAGCCACAAGTCTGCTAAAATCTTTTACCAAAGGGGAATGTACTGCGACAGTTGCTGGGACAGGTTCTGAGAGATTAGGGCAGAAAGAGGGAGGAAAAATGCTGACAATCATTCGGAAGTAGTAGACTGTCCCTTTTTTTGAAAAGGATCTTTGTTTCTTATTGTTCCCCTACTGCCATCTCTTTTTGTTTCCCTGTTTGGCATGACATGCCTAGGATTGCTTGTTCTATTACATGTGAAAGAGAATATGGGAGATTGGGGGGGGGGGGGGGTGAAAAACTGAAGAAAATCCCCAAATTTATTTCTCTCTCTTATCAAATTGTTTGAAGACCCGAGTAGCATGCTGATTGGCCAAATAAAATCTCCTTATCTAAAGCTGAATTCAAGCTTTTTGACTTTACCTCATCAGAAAACGTTTGATTCTGTACCCGAGCATACCTCCTCAAAACAGCAGCAGAAGGGCGGACCCAAGACACAGTACCTGCACAATCATACACACTCATTAAGGAATGTTTAGATACTCAGAAAATGTTGGAAAAAACAAAACTGAGACAGGCACTACCTTAAGGGGGAAGAATGGTAAGTTAGGTCACTCAAACTGTCTATACAAAAAAGCACAAATCTCCACATATGGGTTTGATAGTTAAGAACTCTACACACCAAAGGGGATGATCATACCATATCTGCACAAAATCTTCCTCCTCTTTTCCAGGAAGGCTTGGGTGACAACAGGAGCCTGTTTCCTGCTAGTGAAGATGTAGTGATAGCTGCAGGGTCAAACCTAAGGTGATAAAATAAGTGCTTGTTACTTTGAAAATATTTGTACAGCCTATTGTCTTTTTGGGATACTGAAGTTTGTGAATAGTAAAGTTGTGTACAGTTACCATAAATGTAAATGTTCAAGTGTATTCATTGTTGCAGTTCTGACAGCTGGGATTTCCTGCCATGAAAGCCCTTGGCCGGCCCGACTACCAGGGCAAATTATTTCGCCTGCCAGGCTGGCAGACGCCTTAACCAACATTAGAACACTCAGGTATAAAGGGAGCCAGCCTGCGTCATCACTTCAGTATCTTCTTGGCTCCATGGAGGGAAGCCCAGAGATAAGCAAAGGAGAATAAGGAAAGATGGTACCTACCCATGGTAGCCTGGGAAAGTGCCCAACATCGTCATATTTGCAAATTCTAGGCCTACCTGGTAGGCCAAGGGGGCAGGAGGGAGGAAAAAGACTGCAACAGTGAATACACTCAAACATCTATATTTATGGTAAGTGTACCCAATTGTACTATGTTCTTCATGTTTCACTGTTGCAGTCCTGACAGTTGGGAATACCCCCAAAGCTTAACTAAGGCTGGATGGAGATCGAGTAGATCCTCTGCTCTGGATTTTGAGAAAGCTGGCAGGTGGTAGTGCTTTGTGAAGATATGCACAGAAGACCAAGTGGCTGCTTCCAGAATGTCTTTGGTGGGGACTCCCTTAAGGAAGGCCGTAAAAGTGGCTGTGGCCCATGGCAGAGTAAGGAAAAAATCAAAATCAAGGTGGTAGGTGACAAAGGTCCATTTATTCTTTTTGCTTTACATGGTAGAGCAGAAAGAAAAGCAGTAAGAAATCCAGTTGGAAATGGTATGTTTAGAAGGTGGCTTTCCTTCAGATCCTGGAGCAAAGGTAATGAACAGTTAATCTGATTTCCTACAGAATTTTTGTCCTGTCTAGGTAGAAAAAAGAAGCTATGTTTTTACCATAACATTCCGTCGGTGTTGCCCATCTTCATTTTCATATTCTGTGCACATCCAGGGACTGCATTAACCTTTCTCCCTTGTTCTGAAGATTGGGAAAGAAGGTAAGCAGATAGATGGCTTAATTAACAGACACATTGGTTACCACCTTAGACATAAAGGAAGGGTTAGTCCTGAGGGAAACTCTGTCTTTATGGAAGATAATGAAAGACTCTACTGCCATTAGGGCCTATAATTCTGAGACCCTGCTAGCCGAGGAAATGGCTAAAAGAAGAGCAGTCTTCCAAGTGAGGAATTTTAAAGAGGCATTAGCTGCATGCTCAAAGGGAGGCAAAGTCAATTTTTCCAGTACACAGTTGAAGTCCCACGTAGGTGTGGGTTTCTTCTTGGGGGCGGGGGGACTGATGTGAATGACACCCCTAAAGAATTGTTTCATGACAGGATGTGAGAATATTTGGGGGAGAACAGGAATGTTAGCAGAGATGGCTGAGGCATGTATTTTCATGGAGGAGTAGCAAAGGCCTTTATCCACTAGACTGGCCAGGTACTCCAGGATGGTTGAAATGTTAGCTGAGCTCGGCTCAAGGTGGTGCCTGTCGCACCAAGCAGAGAATCTTTTCCATTTGGTTGCTTAAGATTTCCTAGTGCTAGGCCTTCTAGATTCCTTCAGAATGTTTTGCATCTGTTGACTTAAGCTGGTGTAGCAGTTAGGTGCTGAGTGATAATCCAGGCTGAAAGGTTCAGGGTCTGCAGATTGGAGTGCACTATCCTCCCTTTGTCTTGGGTAAGGAGGTCCACCCTCCACGGTACCTGCCAAAGTTTCTGATTTGTCAGCTGGAGTAAGAGAGGTAACCAGTGCTGCCTGGGCCAGTTTGGAGCTATTAGAATTGTCCTTGGGCCTCCTTCCCTTATCTTATAAGGATTCAAGGCAGAACAGGCAGGGTTGGGTAAATGAAGAGGCGAGACCACGGGAAGGAGGAGGCATCCGTTCTTCATGCCGATGCCTCTCTTGTCCTGGTATAGAATTTCTCCAGTTGAGCATCATCCTTGCTGGCAAATAGGTCCACCTGTGGGGTTCCCCATTTTTGAGTTATGCTGAGGAAAATATCTCTGGTTAGTTGCCACTTGTGGGGGTCTGCTAAGTTCCTGCTGAGGTAATCTGCAAGGGGGTTTTGTACCCCTGGCAGATATTGCGCAAGAAGTGCAGTCCCATGGAGTGTGCTGTCTCCCAGACTTGCATAGCTAGACAGCACAGAGGATAGGAGTGTGTGCCTCCTTGCCTGTTTATGTACCACATGACTGTGGTGGTCTGTCTGTACTACCAGCACCCCCAGTATCCATTTCTCTTTCAATACCAGTAAGCCTTTTAGAACTACAATGAGTTCTTTCCAATTTATGTGCCTCTTCTTGGTCTGGGAATCCCACAATCCATGAGTTTGAAAATGTTGGGTATGGGCTCCCCATCTGATATCTGAGACATCTGTGGTCAGGATTTGGTCTTGAAGAGAGAACTTGAAGGACACCCCTGAATCCATGTGAGCTCTTGTTTGAGGCAAGGTGTCAGTGATATCTTGGTGTCCAGAGGCTGACTGCTCTGATACCACACATTCTTTAGATAACACTGGAGCTTAATCATGTGCAGCCTGGCTAATGGCACCATGAGGATACAGGATGCCATGTACTCCAGACCTCTGAGGAATTCTCTGGTTGTTATGCACTGTTTGCGCTGTAAGTTCTGGAAGTAGCTGGTCAAAAGGGTGACCTTGTCCATGCAGGATTAAGGCCTTTTGGAGGGAAGAGTGCAGGTGTTCTCCCATAGCAAAACCATTTGTTTGGATGACACAGTGATGGACTTCTTTAGATTTACAGTGAACCCCAAGGAAGTTAGGAGGTCCTGTGTAAACTTCAGGTCTTTGAAAGCTGTGACAGGTCCGAGTCCTGTATTATGCAATTGTCCAGGTAGGGGTAAATCTGGACCCCTTTGGTCCTGCAATAAGCAATGGCAGGATCTAAGCACTTTGTGAAAACCCTTGGTTCAATACACAGTCCAAAGAGCACAGCTGAAAACTGATAATGCCTGAGCTTGCTCTGAAGCGAAGAAAGCTTCTGTGCAACTTTGAGATGAGGATATGAAGGCAAGCGTCTTTTAAGTCTAATGACACCATGAATGCCTGAGAGGCTAACATGGGGAGTAGTTTCTGCAAAGTCAACATTTTGAATTTTGGTACCCTGAGAAAAAGATTTAAGCTGGACAGGTCCAAAATGGGACGCCAAGACCCTTCTTTTCTGGGTACCAGGAAGAGCCTTGAGTAAAAGCCCTTCCATTTTTGATCATCTGGAACTGGTTCCACTGCTCCCTGAGAACACAAAATTTGAATTTGTTCTAGAGCCTGTTTTTTTTATTATTTTGGAATACATCTGGGTATCCCGATAATTTTAAACACTCTTTGAAAGTGAGCTTGTAATCATGAGTAATAATATTTAGAACCCACTGATATGAGGTAATATGGGTCCAGTTTTGATAGTATGGGACAGCCTTCTTCCTAGTCTTGGGGTGGAGTTGGGGAACAGGGATGGAAGCAGACAGTCATAATTGCTCTCTGGCTGGGGCAGGTGTCCTAGAACTTCCATGTATGTGAGAGTATGAGGTTCACTGCCTAGATCTTTGTTGCTCTGGTCTATGTCTGGGAGTTCTGTCTCTTTGAGGCTTTCTCTGTTTACTCTTAGATTGGGTGGGAAAGCACCAATGTTTGGCCAGAAAATTTTTGCTGAACCTGGCTGGTTGCACTTGTAGAAAGTCCTTTACAGTTTGCATAGATTTCTCCTTGTCCTCCATCTTTTTGAGAACTGCTTCATCTTTAGGCCGAAAAAGGCATTCTTTGCCTAGGTGGGCTTCCCTAAGCCAAGCATGTCTCCTGATCACTGTGCCAGTGATAGCTGCCCTGCAGCAGGCTTCCACAGCACCATACCTGCAGTGAAGGGAGTGTTTTGCCACTTGAAAACTGGAATGGCACAGATCTAATAGTTCCCCAGAAAGGTTTTTATCTTCCAGCCTGGAGAGCTTTTGCTTTAGTTGGTCAAAACTGGCTTGCTGGTATTTGATCATATGAAATTGAGAATTGAGGGACCTCACAGTGATGGTAGCCAAAGTGTATACTTTCTTTCCAAATCTATCAAGAACCTTGCTTTCTTTATCAGTAGGGAAACAGCTCTTAGAGGCACTGGTCTTAGACCCCTTAGGGCCAGGACCACTTCAAGGTCAGCAGTTGGGTTTTTAAACAGATATTTATAAGAGTCCCGGAACCTGTAAAACCAGTGAGACTTTCTGTGTGAAGAAGGGAGCGAGTCGGGATTTAAGGAAGCATCCTGAAAGACATGTTCCACTACTTCCAGGACAGGTTGGATTTCTAGGGGTTTGTGCTCAGGGATGTCTAAGAACTCCCTGCCTCTTTCTGCCCTGTGGGTATTCTTCTGCTTTCCACTGAAAATGTTGCCTCATAGCATGAAGAGTCTCTGCAAAGGTGAGGCCTTCAGGTGGAAAGGCATAGGGGAGAATTTCCTCTTAATCAGATGCCTCACACAACAGATGTAAATGGGGCCTTCCTCAGATGCAGAGTCCTTCAAATCAGACTCTTCTTCTGAAAGCAGTGGATCAGGGAGGAATTCAGGGTCGGTGTCTCCTCCTTTTCCCTGGGGTGATATCCCTGAAGTCTGTCTGGACCTTACAATGTTAATGAGGTCTTCAGCCAATCTGATCAAATCTTGCTGGTGTCCCTGAAACTGCCAGCCCACAGGCCTAGGCAAAGACCCTGCCACAATGCCTTTCTTTGGTGTGGGTTTGGTCTTAGGCCTAGGAGCATCTGACGCCTTGGCTCCGGACTCTTTAGATTGTAGATGGACCAGAATGGAGACAAGTTATCTGACATGAGTCAAATAAGAAAGAAAGGAGTTCCCCACTGGCATTCTTATCTTACCGACAACGTCTCTCTGGTGCGGACAGACCAACGCACTTGAAATCTGTTTTGGGCTCTAGCAGCAAGAAAAGACTGAAGTGATGACGCAGGCTGGCTCAGATTATATTTGAGCAGTCTGACACTGTTTAAAGCATCTGCCAATTCTGGGAGGTGAAATAAGTTTCTCTGGTAGTCGGGCCAGCCAAGGGCTTTCATGACAGGAAATCCCAACTATCAGGACTGCAACAGTGAAACACGAAGAACATCAGGCTTGTTACAGGCAGTATTACATACATCCTACAGGGCTGGCAGAAGAGGAGGAACAGGCACAGAATGAGGCATATCCACTTGTAACATATCATAATATCTCCTCAATTCAAGGGGAACATCCATTTGTTCCCATAAAACATATCGTTCAGCCTGTCAATTTGTGAACAAGAAAATTCCTCTAAAAAAGGTTGCAAGAGACAAGTCTTCCCCAGAATCACTTTTGAGCTTGGGAATATTCAGCAGAAGAAGCCCAGTCTCTGTCTATAGCCAATATCTTTCTCAGGAATATTCTGACTGACCTGACTTACAAGCACTGCATTCTGTGTACCAGGACTGACTGTCTGCAATCATTTGTTGACCAACTTAAGAAAATAATTTTCTTCTTATAGATACTATGCCTTGTAATGAGCAGTGTTTAACGTTTTGTTTTTTTTTCTTTACAGGTATATGTAGTAGCTGACTTGAAGAAGCAATGGCTACCATATCAAGAACTCTCTTCCCCCAGACAAATCCAGCAGCATCCCTTGGTACGTGTCCATGTAAACGGCATTCTCCCATACCCGTCTTAGACAATGAAACAGCCAAAGAAGATGTAGTTGACCCCCAGTTTGTGGTTGCTGAAAGGATTACACCAGAGGAAGTCTGAGAGGTAAGTGACTGGTCTGAGGAATGATTGCTGGTCAATACACAGTCACCCACCATTGGCTGAGCCAAAGACTGAGCCTGTGAAGTTAGCAAGGACTCTCTGGTACACTGTTTTTTGATTTTTAGGAACAACAGAAGTCAGACCAGGAGGATGAGGTTACAGATAAGTACCCATGCTATGACAGAGGAGGATGCTTTGGATGTGGTCAAAAATGTAGGAATGAGTTGGTCAACAGGAAGTTTTCAAATAGTTTGTACAAACAGCACACATACACTTTCACACACATAAAATGTCCCCAAAACACTGTAAAGCATGTTTGTGTCTTTCAGCTTTTCCCGGATAGGGGTCGCCACAGTGGAACTCCAGTCCGCTAATGATTGGTAGTGGATTTTTAAGTACCGGGTTACCAGCCCTGACGCATAACCTTCAGCGAAGGCATGCCCCATTCACGTATGCCTCCACACAGAAGACGCTCTAGCTGAGAATCAAACGGGACAACGTCTTGCTATGAGGCGACAACGCTACCGCAGCACCAAGGAGCAAAAATACTTCTGTCAGAAACCCCTTTAAGAATAAAAGCAGTCTGACAGAAAATAATGGCAACTAAGTTGCCACAGTGAACACAAACACTACATCACCTGTAGAATTTCCTGCCCAAACTAAAAACACTTCTCCACATAACATTTTTGTTAAAACACAAAAAATAAACTAAACAGTACATTGTGTCACTAAATATGCCTCCAAATTAGTCAATGTTAAAAATAGAGGTCCCTGATAGGAAATTTCTGATGTTGCTGTTGTCTTTCGGCTTTTTCCGGTTAGGGGTCGCCACAGCGGAACTCCAGTCCGCTAATGATTGGCAGTAGATTTTTGACGAACGCCGAGGTGCCAGCTCGACGTTCATCCTTCAACGAAGGCACGCCCATTTAAGCATGTCTTTCGAACGCCCACCCAACGATGGGGAGGACATGCAAACTCCACACAAAAGGCACTCCCCGCACTCCAGCTGAGAATCAAACGGGAGAACCTCTTGCTGTGAGGCAACAACGCTACCGCTGCACCATTAATGAAATAACATGATTCTTACAGGGCCAGAACCGCTAAAGTAAAATAAAAGTAAAAACACTTTTTTACATCTCTATATATTAAATATATTATAGATTTAAATTTTCTCTGTGTAAGGGTTCCCCAAATGGGGAACTATCTGCCAGAAAAAGAAGCTGAAGTGCTGGCTGCTGCAGTTGTGAAGCATCTGAGCTGCTTATTCATAAGGCGGTAAGAAATGTACTAAAGATTTTCCTCTCTGACTGCTGATTTTCCCTTCTCAGGGCTGACCAATCAGCAGTCAAAGTGGAAGTGTGAGAGAGAGAGAGAGACAGAGCTTTTTGAAAATGGCCAGTTGTTTGCAATTAAACAAGATACAACCCATATGGCCTAAATTCTGCTACAGCAGTGGGAATGAATATCCAAAAATGGTATAGTCACCTATTTTACGATCCTTTTCTCCACAAAGCAGGCAAAAAACACACAAATCATATGAAGGGATAAACCTTTTCTCCTTGTAGAAGAAGAAATAAAACAGAAAAATATAGCAAAAATATACATTTATAAACACAATGCAAAGTAAGAGAAAGTACAGTTGTATACACTTACCATAAATGTAGATGTTTGAGTGTCTTCATTGTTGCAGTCATGACTGTAGGGTTCTCCCCTGCCGGCAGGCAGTCCTCGGTCGGCCAGAATCCCAAAGTCTGGGTCCGGCGTCGGCTGTTCAGCCATGCTCCCTGACGTCAGAGCGCCAGGAGTACAAAGCTGACAGCCGGCGCCATGTTCTCCAGTTTTTCTTGCCCCAGATGTCAGGAGTCCCAAAATGAGTAAGGTCCCATATCCTTTGCAAATACACCTCAGAAGAATGGTGAAAAAAGGAACCACACAAAAGTAAAAATAAGAGGGGACAGGAGGGAGGGAAACCCAGACTGCAACAGTGAAGACACTCGAACATCTACATTTATGGTAAGTGTACACAACTGTACTATGTTCGTCGTGTTTCACTATTGCAGTCATGACTGTAGGGTAGAATCCCAAAGCAGAATGAAAGGGAGGTGGTCATAAAGAAGAAGGGGCGGCTAAAAGGCCCTGCAAGACTGCAGAAGCAAAGCCTGCCCTAGACTTAGAGCAGAGATGTAGATTGTAGTGCTTTGAAAAGGTATGCACTGTACTCCAAGTTGCAGCTTCCAAAATGTCTTTGGTAGGAACTCTCCTGAGGAAGGCAGCTGAAGTGGCAGCAGCTCTGGTGGAATGAGTCCGTATACTCCCTGGGATTTGCTTTCCATGGTGTGAATAACAAAATCTGATTCCATGAGCAATCCATTTAGAAATGGTCTGTTTTGAAATGGCTTTACCTTGGGAACTTGAAGCATAAGAAACAAACAATTGCTCTGATTTTCTGATGTCCTTGGTTCTGTCCAGGTAAAAACGTAGTTGTCTGTGTACATCCAAGGAATGTAAGATCCTTTCCCCTTTATTTTGAGGAGTGGGGAAAAAAGTTGGAAAGTGAATACTTTGATTTAAAGCCACTTTGGAAGCCACCTTAGGCATAAAAGTAGGATTAGTCCCTAAAGACACCCTGTCTTGATGAAAAATAATATAAGGTTCCACAGCCATAAGAGCTTGCAACTCTGAAACTCTCCTGGCAGAGGTCAGAGCTAACAGGATGGCTGTTTTCCAAGATAAAAACTTGATGTCAGAAGAGGCAGCAGGCTCAAAAGGAGGTAAGGTGAGCTTTTCCAAAACATAGTTGCGATCCCAAGCAGGAATGGGAGGAGATCTATGAGGTCTTAAGTTCTTAGGTTCTTAGCTCCTCTGAGAAACTGTCTCATGAGCTGGTGGGAAAAGATTGGAGGGTCTGTATTATAATGAGTGGAAATAGCAGAGGCATGTATCTTAATGGAAGAAAAAGAGAGACCCTTATGTAAGAGATCTGTCAGGTAAAATAAAATCAAAGGAATGTTAGGAAGAAGAGGATCAGAATCCTGAGCCTGCATCCAGGAACAAAATCTTTTCCATTTTCCTGCATAAGATTTTCTAGTGCTAGGACGTCTGGCTTCTAAAATGACATCCATAACCTGCTTGGGTAGGATACAATGAATCAAAAACCCTGGATTAACCAGGCCACCAGGCTGAGAGTTCTGACATGGGAGTGTAGAACCTGACCCTGGTGCTGGGACAGAAGGTTCGGAGTCTGTGGTAAAACCCAAGGGGGCTCCAGACATAGGTTTTTCAGAGTTGGGTACCAAAACTGTCGAGGCCAATTTGGGGCCATCAAGATTATCATCTTGGGTTTGTCCTGTTTGATCTTTAATAATACCTGTGGAAGAAGAGGAAGAGGCGGAAAGGCAAATCCCGAGAGGTTTCTCCAACTGAATGATAGTGCATCCACTTTCCAAGCTTGTTCGTGGAAAGTCCTGGTGCAAAAAATCTGTAGTTGATGATTGAGTTGGGATGCAAAGAGGTCTATGTGAGGACATCCCCAGACTGCTGTTATCATACTGAATATTTCGGTGTCCAGCATCCACTCGTGTGGGTCCAAAAGGTTTCTGCTCAGACTGTCTGCCAGGAAGTTTTGCTTCCCTGGTAGAAACTGAGCTTGATGGTCCAGAATGCAAGCTAGATCTGTGTTCCATAGATCCATGGCTAGTCTGCAAAGGGGGTAGGAATGAGATCCCCCTTGCTTGTTTATGTACCACATAACTGTGGTGTTGTCTGTCGTATTAGTAGTTGTCCTGGTTGTAGAAGATTCCTGAAGGCCAACAGAGCTTTCTGAACGGCTAACATTTCCTTTAAATTGATATGCAGGTTGTCGAAAGATTTTACTCTTCTAACATATTCTGGAAGAATCACACCAAGTTCTTGTAAGCAAGTAAAACAGCTTTATTTTACATGCATGGAGACCTGCTACATGATAGTAGTATGCCAGCAGTCTGGCTACTTGTACTTTGAGTTCTGCTTTTATATACCCTTCTGCATGTACACACACATAGCACACAGAACATTCATTAGAAGTGATAGCTTGATTACTTGTTTTTACCAGCTAGTACCACAGTTATTCTTGCAACATTAACTTTCTTATCAGCTGTTTAAGATTAACTTCTGCATTCCTCAGTGATCAACATTTTCCAGAACATTTCAGTTTAACCCTTTATATACAGAATACAAAATATGTTGAACTTCAGTATTTTTCCACACAGGTGCTTCTGATCCTTTGTCCAAAGGCCCTGCAGACAGTTGCCCTGAAAATGGGCTCCCCCCATGCATAATCTGAGGCATCCGTGGTTAGTATCTGAGTGGCCGGAGGCAGACAGAAGGGTTTTCCTTTGTTTAGAGTACATGCCTTGGACCACCAAAGGAATTCCTTTTGAAGACAAGGCAGGACGGAGATCAGTATGTCTAAACTGTGGCAATGCTGCGACCATACACTTTTTAGGTACCACTGTATTTTCCTCATATGTAGTCTTGCACATGGTACGAGAAGGATGCAGGAGGCCATGTAACCCAAAGCCTGCAGGAATCTCCTTGCAGATAGCTGAGTTAAAGTTGCCAAGGTTTTGAAAGTTGAAGCCAGCTGTAACTGTTTTTCGTGTATCAGAAATGCCATCTGAGTTGTTATGTTTAGAGAAGCGCCCAGAAAAATTATCTGTTGTGAGGGTGTCAAATTTGACTTTTTTATGTTTACAGTGAATCCCAGGAACTTGAGAAGATTCTGAACAAACTGTAGATGCTGGAGTAAGACCTCCTTGCTGTCTGCCTGTATAAGACAGTCGTCCAGATAAGGGTAAATTTGAATTCCCTTGAGTCTGCAATAAGCTATTACTGGAGCCAGGCATTTGGTGAAGACCCTGGGCGCAGTAGACAATCCAAAGGGCAGCACAGAGAATTGAAAGTGCCTCGATCCGGCCTTGAACCTGAGGTATTTTCTGCGTTCCTGCCTGATGGGAATGTGTAAATATGCCTCCTTTAAATCCAAAGTTACCATCCATGCATTTTTGGTCAGCATTGGAAGCAGCTGCTGTAGAGTTAGCATCTTGAATTTTGGAATCTCTAGAAAAGTGTTCAAGACTGACAGATCCAGAATGGGTCTCCATGAATTTTGCTTCCTGGGGACTAGAAAGAGCCTTGAGTAAAAGCCTTGTCCCATCTCTGAGAGTGGAACTAGTGCTATGGCTTTCATAACCAAAAGAGATTCCACCTGGTTTAAGGCCTCTGTCCATTGATGTTTTGGAAGATCTGGCCATCCGCTTGGCCTTGTTAGGGTATGAAAATGGAATTTGTAACCTCTTGAAACCACATCCAGAACCCACTTGTCTTGGGTTATACGAGTCCAATTTAGGTGAAAAAGAGCAAGTTTTCCTCCAAGAGGGGCTTCCAGGCAAGAAGTTCCTGCAGCCCAACAGAGGGAGTCATTGAGTCTGTTTCCTATGAGCTTGCGACATGTCCTCTCCTCCCCTAGGGGTGGAAGCAGTCCACTGTCTTGGTCTATAAGATGCTTGTGTTTGAGGCCTTCCTCGTGAGCGTCTGTATCTACCCCTCTGAGGCCTGTCTGAATTGGGAAAGGACCAATTTTGTGTAGGACAATTCCTACTAAATCTGGGTGGCTGTACTTGTAAGAAATCTTTAACTGCTTGCATGGATTTTGCCTTGTCCTCCATCTTTTTAATCACCTCTTCAGCTTTAGATCCAAACAAAACATTATGCTGAACAGGAGCATCCAATAAGTTAGCTTTTACTTGATCTGGCAAATTTTGTTCCTTTAACCATGCATGCCTTCTAATTACTGTGCCAGAGGCAGCAGCCCTACAAGAAGCCTCCAAGGCATCAAATCCACAGTGTAAACCATGCTTCCCAACTTGTTCAGTGGCATGCATTAAGTCATGTAATTCCTTATCATCTGCACAGGCGGAAATGGAAGTTAGCTTTTGTTTCACAACAGACAGGAGAAATTGCTGGAATTTCAGCATATGAAACTGACAGTTTAAAGCCCTAATAGATAAAGTAGCAGAAGTGTACACTTTTTTGCCCCACCTTTCTAAAGATCTGGAATCCTTCTCAGTGGGAATGGGGTTTTTAGCAGAAGCGGCCTTAACTTCCTTTGGACCCTGAGAAATGGTTTCAGGGTCAGCAGTAGGGTTCTTGTATAAAAACTGGTGGGAATCAGGAACCCTGTAATATCTGTCAGGCTTAACAGGAGCTGGAGGAAAAGAGTCAGGGGTTAAGTTAGCCTCCGAAAAAGCATCATCCACAATATCCAAAATAGGAGGAATAGCCAGGGGGTCTATGTTCGGGAAGAAGAAGAAAATCCCTCAGTCTTTTCTTAGATTCCGAATACTCCTGTCCTTCCCAGTGGAAATGTTCCCTCATTTCATGCAAAGTTTCCCCAAAAGAGAAATCCTCAGAGGGAGAAGCTGAAGGTATGGATTCCTCAGCAACAGAATCCTCATAAGGAGGGAAAGAATATTCCTGGTCAGAAGAAGAAACTGAAGAAACAGAAGCCTGATCAGAGGAGTCATAATAAACTTCCTGCCTTGGCCTTTTATCTGGAGGGGGATATGAACCCCTAATCATAGTAAGTAAGTCCTCCGCCATCTTAAGTAACTGTTTCTGTGACTTGGGGCCGGATCAGAAGAGGCCTGTGTTGCAGTCTTTGATTTGGAAGGAGTCTTTGCCTTTGTCTTTGCCTTTATTAGAAGCTGAGTAGGCCTGAAAACCCCTTCGGAAGCCGGTACCTGCACAGCGGCTCTGGACCCATCCGAAGGAGCATTGTCCGAAGGTCCTGCAACAGAAATATTCAAAGGCCTAGTTGGCTCCTCGTGGGAGTCCGTTTCGGCCATCGGTTCCGAAATGGCCGACGACAGGGGCTGCAAAAGCGCCTCACTGACGAGTGCCTCACTGACGACGGCCGAACCTGAAGCTGGCTCTGCTTGTACTTTGTCCTTGCGTCATTTGTGAACTCCGGTAGCCGGAACCGTATCAGACGACATTTTGTAATTAAAACGCCTACCGAAGTAATGAAATGCAAAATCGTACCTTCGTTTAATTGTACGTTGATTGAATCTAGCACAAAACCAACAACTAGCTACGTCGTGGTCAGGGCCTAAGCAAGGAATACAGTAAGAATGAAAATCCTTATGAGGCATTTGCTTCCCACATGAAATACAATTATTAACTTTTTCTGACATCAGACTGGAGCAAGAAAAAAAGTTTCTCCAACGGGGTACTTAGCTTTGAGTAGGAGAAGAAAGTCTTCGGACTGAAGTTTGTTCAGAAAAGATTGTCAGGAGTCAGCCAACCGGCACTTGCGAACTGCTATCACCGCATGGCAAGAAAGACTGGAGAGCATGGCGTCGGCTGTCAGCTTTGTACTCCTGGCGCTCCGACATCAGGGAGCATGGCTGAACAGCCGACGCTGGACCCAGACTTTGGGATTCTGGCCGACCGAGGACTGCCTGCCGGCAGGGGAGAACCCTACAGTCATGACTGCAACAGTGTAACACGATGAACATCCAGTATTACAATGCAACTGTGAAACCACTAAAATGTTATCACTGACAGCCGTCTATACAAACTATACCTTATAAAAAATTTCTCCCATTTAAATTAAAACAGATAAGCCCAAAGCAACAAAAAATAAATGTTACAGTTTCAGAAACTAGACCTGCCAAAGGCTTGGTGGCAGAAGAAAGGTTGAAAAGACATCCTTCCCTATTAGTGGGGCAACATGAACTCATATGGAGTATGCTGCAGTATGAATATAGAGAATTATGATTGGATCTCCTACGCTAACCAGTTTATTTATGTGTTTGAGACATGGATACCTAGAAATTCACCTTGGCATAATGTAGAGAACACATAATAAAGGGCTATGGCTGGAGACCGGATCATAATTCTTTGAAATGCATAGAGTTTTATTAGTCCCATGCACTACCAGTTACAGAAACAAGTGAAAAGTGTTTTACCAGCTTTGAAAGCTCATACAGCCCTTGGAGAGCGAGGTCAAACAGAAAACTGCACACTTCTCAGCTTATTTGCTTAAGAATTCTGATAGAACACAGCTACGGCTCTTATATATAACACAAGCAGAAAGCTAAAATTCAAAGTGCAAAGGGATGATGATGAAGCAGAGGGATAATTCAAGAAATAAGGAAAGAATGGGACTTTGGATGCAGATCCTTAGGGAGAATTAACAACACAACGGTCATACAGAATATTATATTTATAAAGTAGCAGAAAGTATACTAAGAACCAAGCCAGTACAAGAATGGAGAAAGGAGATTCTGCCAATATGGATAACTGCAATTAGGGGTACAGACAGTAGGCAAGAGGGGGCTGGAATTTACTGGAGGATGCTGGTAAAGAAACCAAGGTATTGGGAATTAATAATTACAGAGGGAAAAGTAGTAGAATGGAAAGAGGCCAAGAAGACATTTGGACTGCAGGCTAGCGATTGCCTTCCCTATCAGGGACTAATATCAGACTACAGAGAAACAGAAAGGGACAGGGGAATCTTAAATGAGAGACCTGTACTGGTTGAGTATTTAACTGAATCTAGAACAGAAGCTAATGATAAAAAATGGATAATTAGTAGGGCATATAAAATACTGCACTATAACTATAGAAATCAATCATAACAGGTCAGACAGAAAAGATTGGTAAGCGAGATTAGATATGCAATCCACAAAGAAAGAATGGGAGGGCATATGTATGGCTTCCAAGTACGCAACAAAATCTAGAAAATGTAGGATTTTTGCCTGGAAGTGTTTGCGTAGATAGTTTTCTACTCCAAGAAGACTCCAAAGAAATTTTCCTCAGCTAGACGGCAAATGTTGGAGGTATATTGGGAAAAAAAGAGGTACCCTAGAGCATACATATTCTCAAAGTGTAATGATCTGGTATATTTAAAACATTTCTTACAGATTACTCTGTCAGGAATACTGCGCAAGCAAATGAATGTAACTTAAGAAAATATTTTTTTGAGCTTGGATACAGGATCTGAATTGCATATATATATATATAGATATATATATATATATATATATATATATATATATATATATATATATATATATATATATATATATATATATACACATATATATATATATATATATATATATATATATATATATATATATATATATATATATATATCTTTACATAGTAAGGCCTTGCTAAGTTTAATTATTGTGGCTGCCAAAAAAGCAATAACTAGAAAATGGAAATAAAAATCTAAACCAATTATACTTGAAGTAGTAAATATTATAAAAGAGATACAAGAACAGGAAGTGGGATCTTTAGAAAAGGGTAGGAGTAAATTACATAGAAACAAATGGAAATTTTGGGAACAATACATGATGAATGAGGTTTAAGAGAAGTCAGGAATTGAACAATTTATTTAATGTTGCTTTGACCATTTAACAATATATGTGATGTACAATGTTTGGTAAGGTGAAGTGTCTGAATAGTTCAACATTTCATTAATTTTGGGGTAGGATAAAAATGATGACAAGTCCTCAGTCACAATAAATAAGGTACCTAAGCTATGGAGCTAAAAGCAGAATTAAAATTGTTTTTAAGTTCTGGTTACTCTGTGAATTTCTGCACTCTACAAAGATTATATGGTCATGTTTTCTCCTATTTTGATGGTCAGTGCCAGTCCAAGTCCACTAGCTGTTTTAAAATCCACATTTTCTTTCCTATAGATACTTTATTTAGTACATCTAAAATTATGTACAGGTCTACACGTTACATTCTCTGATTCACTTTCTTTTTTAACATCCTGCTCCTATAAAATGTTTGGTAGATTAAGCAAAAGAGGTAAGTGACTTGTCCCAAACAATTCCAACTATAGAATCCAGAATAAGCAAAAGAGGTAAGTCACTTATCCCAAACAATTCCAACTACAAAACCCAGACAATTTTCTCATTCATGTTCAAAAGAATATGACTGAAAAGTTCACTGCAATACAGAAATAATGGTAACAACAACAGTGGAATTATGTGGTTCAACAGGATTAAAGATTATATGAATGTAGAACTTATCTGATACAACAATGATTGCTGAAAATGCTTTTTCATGAAAATATAGTGTTGTTTTTGTTTCCCTTTTTCACAACTTATCATTATGCAAAATATGGAAAACTGTGGCATGTAAATGGTTGTTCTTTATTACTTACTTCATTATGATTGAAGGCATTGGAATTTCAAGAAACTGTTCATGTAGAGGGATGAATGGTAAAAGGCCTGTGTAAAACAACCCAACAAGGAAAAGGACACGTTGCAGACAAAACAGCACAGGAATATTTTTGTTCTATGGACAGAAAAAAAAAACAGGACAGTTTCATTCAATGAGAAACAGAATAGTTAACAGTGGTGTTACACAATAAATATACTATGTGCAACTGTTGGAACACTAACATAACTACTACTTGCACAAACTTTAAAAAAATTGGATCTGAGCACATACTACTGGGAGCAAGTCACTGGAGACAGTATTAAGCACATGAGGAATAACTCCTCCTTCAAGATGACAGCACAAAGCCTTCCATCCTGATGAGCACCATGGTAAAGACCAGGGTGTAATATAGCAGTATGCACTATATATAAAGGCTTGGAGAAAGACTACAAAACCAAATGCATAGACTAGCAGGCATGTATGTGCACAAGTGCTGAGATGCAGCCTATGAAGAAACTTGACAAACAACCTCCACAGAACTCCAGATGACATTTATGCAAGTTACTTCCATCCGAGTATACACCAGTTAGGCACGTAATGTAGATGGACCAGAAAGTACTACCAGGCAAGGATTTGAAGAAGAAATCCAGTGGGTTTGCTTTTACATGGCCAACATAAGTTACAACATGCAACACTTACTGCCTCTACAAAAAAGACATCAAGCTACATCTTCCTCTGCATTTTGCAACACTTTATCCCACACCTTTGGTAAAAGCCCAACAAATAATTTAACCAGTGTGGTCCTGATCCAAGTGTGTTTGTCTGTTAACAAGGTTCATGCATTGAAGGTCAATGATATACAGAAAATTATTTTCTGATGGAAATCGCCTGCATCACTTACAATCTTTATTGAAATCAGGCACTAAGTGATAAAAAAAATTTACTCAGCAGAAAAAAGACAACAGCAACAATAGATAAAATTCTGCACTTGGGTAACAAAATATATGCACTTTTTAAAGTTGTGGAAATCATCTCCAAAAGGCGATGTTTCCATCACCCATCCGAGGCTGCAGAGTTCCATCCAACTCCTATAGCGATCCCATGAACAGACATCATCCACAAAGTTTATTAGTAAGTAGGGAATGGAAGTGGATTGTCAATCCCTTCTTTTGCTTTCAAACCCACCTCTCACACATTTACAGACGACATAAGAGTCACCAACCCACTTAATGCACATCTTTGGGATGAGGGAGAAAACTGAAGCATTTGGGGAAAACCCATGGGAACACAGGGAGGGCATGCCGAGTCTATAAAGATGACGCCACAGCCAATGACCAAAGGGAGATTATTTCCAAATCAAGGTTAACTAGATTTCATTTCCTATAGGCAGGATGCAGTGACAACAGATATCATTTACCACAGTATAACTTTCAGTTTCAAACATCAACAAACCTTCAGCCTAAAATATCAAGAAAATCGTTAACTTTGTCTTGGAGAAAAATATTAGGATATGTTGGTATAAAACGAGTACCTTGAAATGACTGTCAAAAAGAAAGCTTTTCTGTGGATACAAATGAGTAAACAAAATCACAGATACAAAGCAACAGGCAAAGTAAAACAAATGAAACTTGAAAGAAAAACAAGCAATTAAATCTTGAAATCTCATAGTAACATACCTCTCTGATACACTTTTTTATTACTTCACGATCTGCATTGCCCCAGACTGTGAGATGTTCTCGGTTGTACTTTTTTACTAACTCTGAAACCTGCACATCAGAAGAAAGCACAAATCAAACCTTTTAAGACAGCAAAACATGATCTCAGGTGACTTTAAGAAAATGGATACTCTTCTCCTTTTCTGACTGGTTAAAATTAAGTTTTAGAAGCAAAATAGTCCAAGGGGTAGAAGAAAATGTCAAGCAGCAACTCAAACTCATCCATATTACTATCCAGTATCAAAGTGCCACCTAAAAAAATCTCTGAACAACTGTGTTCTTGGCAGTCAAACTTCAGAACTTTTCCACCATTTTCAGATCCCACTTCACTATACTTGAGCAATAAAATGTACCTATATAAAAATAACTGCAGGTATTTGATCTTAACTTTTTGTAAAAGGTCACAACAATCAATAACATATTTAATTATGGGTGTGGCTCAAGCCAAAAGCTTCAACACAATAAAACTAGACACTTTAGCAATAAATACAAATAAGACTCCGTCAAAATGTAATATATACAATAAATAAAAGCATATAATCCTCAACTATTAAAACTAAACTTTCTCAACTACAAAGGTCTTAAGCAACTTCTTCAAGTGGCCACAGATGCACACTCCTGAAGTTGTCTAACTAGCGAATTCCACAGAAGTGGTGCCTTAAAAGGAAAGAGATCTATGACCACATGATTCCAGGTGCATCTCGAGAACCACTAATAATCCTCTGCCAGCACAGCAAAGGAGACAAATTATTTAATAATGTGTAAGCATTCCCTTTAGATGCAGGGGATGCAAAGCATGCAGGGCTGAGTATGCTAACAACAATGAATACACTTTACTTTGCCAAGTTATGCTGTAGTGAATTACAGCATACCGAAAAGACAAACACCTGAAAATGAAACAGTAAATCAGTTCCCACCTTCTGACAAATGTTTCAGTAAATAGTTAATTAAAACAAATTAAATATAGATTCTGCAACATGCCAAATGCCCAGGGACCTCACACACACAGACACTACCTTCCACCTTTTATCTGCTGTAGGCATAGTAATACCAAGGCAGCCCATTCAAGTACTGCAGCAGACATTAAGCTGTACACAGTGAGAACATACTACAGGCATATACTGGTTAAATGAAAAATGAGAAGAGTTCATGACTGCCATTGCTTGGTCACCCAGTGACAGCAAGTAATTTGAAAGGGATCATCTATGTAGTCCTCATGAGTATCAAAAGCAATAAACAAATCCTAAGAAAAGTCACATTTGGACATCATCTGGGTAAGAATGACAAACCAAGCCCTGCTTTTAATGATTTTCCTTGATGACAGCATGCAGCTGGTGAAAAACAGTGGCACCACAGTGATATAGAACCTTGTGGTACTCCACATCACAGAGGGCACCTCCTGACACTGCTAATTCTTGAGACCACCTTCTGCAAGTGATCCAGCAGCTATACTGTGAAACAGGTAAGGGCTGTGTTGGTTAAGCCATAGGAGAGCCACAGGAATTCAACCAGAACTTCATACGCCACCATAATAAATGCAGCTGCGATATCAAACAATACCAGGGTTATGTAAAATTGCTGATACCTCACCCATAGGATGTAAAACTGCTGATAACTCATCCTTAGGAGATTATTCGGCATCTTGGTGAGAGCTGTCTCAGTACTGTAAAAGCTCCTGAAGCAAAACTGATCTAGATTTTACAGGTTAAGAGAAAGGAACAGAGTTGTGTGCTTGCACTATTTCTTAACAACCTTCTCAACAAAGGGAAGGTGAGAGACAGGACAATGATTTGTCAAACCAGATGACTCCAAAGATTATATGGTTTCTTAAGGATAAATGTATCACCTGTCTTGTCAAAAAACATGGGAAACATCAAAACAGTGAGGACCACACAATCTCACAAGTCACAGATCCAAGGGCAGTCTGAAAGTACTTAACTTGAGGCAGTTCTGGATCCAATCCACAGTAAGTGGGAACAAAGTTCAAAACCAAACTCCTAACCTCATTGTAGTCATCAGGGCAAAACACAAACCATTCCACTTCACAGTAGTGCCCAAAGAAGACAGTCTGCAGAGCTTCTGGCATGATTTGGTAAACGTTATTGACAAAAAAAAAGAGCAATGGGATAACTAACATAATGAGAAAAAAATTTAGCATGTTAGAGAATCTAGACTGGCCAAAAAGCATGGCCATTTGATATAAAGCCCGAGAAATAAAAATGGACAAGAATGCTGCATTCTTGTGAAGTAGTATCTCTAGACTGATGAACAGAATAACATTCATCCAGACTGAATTTGTCCACAAATAGACCTGTATGTCACTACCTGCACTCCAGTCTCTACAAAAGTCTCAAGAAACTGCAAAGTTTATGAGCACAGCAGCCTTTACACAGGACTAACAATGTGACAATCAGGACATCACTGTTATGGAATGCTACTAAGTCCTACACAATGCAGTTCGGAAGGAAATGGCTTAACAGATGAATCAGATCACAAGTAGTCAAATTATATAAAGTTCCATATTTATACATTATTTCAGTTCCAGGTAAGGTTACTGTGGGGAGGCCCAGAATTAACTCAATAAGACTGTTTTCAGACTAAATAAAATTATATCTCCAGGTTTGTGCCAAATAAATCTAACTGGAAGATCAAGCCAAGGTCATGTCTTCCAAAACAGGTTGCAGAGTTAATGACATGAAGAAGAAGGCTAAAGACCTCTATAATGTTGATGAACTCTTGTGCCAGAACACCAGTCTTGAAATCAAACCAAATATTCAAGTCCCCCAAAACTACTAAGCTTAGGTGACTGATTGGCAGTTCCATAAACTAAAGGAGGACTTTACTTAAGTGTCATCACACCCCAACCCAGTCTCATGAACTCATACTGATGTTTTCCGAAGACAACCAAGAAAAATAAAGATAGTGCTCATATTTTTTTTTTTTTTTTTTACTACAGTGGACGAAAATCTGTCCTCCCAAAATCAAGAAAAGAGGACAAGTAACATGACAAATTGCAGAGCGTACTCTCATAGAGCTACATCCTACTATGCTCCTTGCAGTAGGCATGAGTTTCTAGCATGTGCCACTATAAAAAGAGCAGTAACGAATTTTGCAGCAGCCAGCATCAAGCTAAAGAAAATAAAGCCCTGACTAAGTAGCAGATGACCTTAGCTTCTCAGCTTTATCAAAGGCCCTGAGACTAGGGGAACTAGCCATGAATGGGGGGGGGGGGGGAGTAGTGTAGTGCACAGCTGAAGGTCCGCTTCCCCAATCTAGGAGAAGGTTGAAGTCTTAACGCACCAACTGGAGTTGAGGGGGGTATTTAACTAAGTTCCAATTTACAAGGGCTCATAAAATGTGTCTTAAGGAGTGCATGTACTCCAACCAAGCATCACTGAAGTGTGGATGCACATATTTGCAAGCAGTATAAGGTATATACACAGTGTGCCTTCTAATCAATAAATGAGCTGTCAGGAGCATAAGAAAATTTCCTAACCTCTCACTGGATGACTGCCACTACCCTGGCTCACTCATCCCCCTACTGGCATCTTATGATATCAGGAGCATAAAAGAACAAGTAGGCCGATAAGGGAACAACAAAAGAACACAGCTGGATGATCACTGGGAGGAAGCAGGCCAAAAAGAAGTTAGCAGATAAAAAGAATTACGTAGTTATACAAAGACCAATGGCAACATTCAGAGATACACTGCATAAGACCAGTGCACTGAAAAATACTGATGCATATGTAAAGATAATGAAATGAGCTTGTGTTCACATTATATGTAAATAAGTTGCACAACAAAAATAACAGCACCAAAACATTTCAGAAACAGCCATAATATGTACAAATCTGTTCACAAACTGCACTGCATTTCAGTTACAAACATGCACTAAAAGAAAAGCCCACTACTGCGCTTCTATGGTAATGCTGTAAACACGAGCCATCCTTGAAAAACAGTGTAACATAAGTGCATACCTATACACAAAATGGGAATGTAAGTGCACACATGTACGTACATACACAAACACACACAAATACATAAATCTAGCACACAAAGGTAGTCAGGCTTCCTTCATGTCATCTATATACATTTGCCACTGCATAGATATATCTGATGCACAGCCCACTGAAGATTCATAATGTGGCAGGACACCATACATTTTTGATGGCAGTCACAAAACTCCAAATGAGATGCAAATGAGCATTATTATTATTATTATTATTATTATTATTATGTATGAATGGGTAAGCCATCTCTATGACATAGCGGGAGAAAGCCTCGACTATTCCTTAAATGACACAAGTTCAAACACAGGCTCGGGTACCTGTATGAGCTTTCTAAGGAGGATGGCAATGAGTGGCGAACTGCCAGCTCTCCCATCCTGGGTGGAAGGAGGTGGTTCTGGCTTGCCACAAGAGTGACACCTAGCAAAAGTTATCAGATGGACTTTGTGCCTGTCAAGCCCAATCTGTTACAGGGTACCCTGAAATGGCAGCTGAGGAGAACTCAACATGTAGAGGTACTGCTGTACACTCTCCCTTAACAGGCAACAATGGGGTTACCTGGAGGAACTGCCAAGGGAAGAGGGGTTTCTCCACTCCCAAGGAGGGGGTAGGCCACTCTCAGGACCAGCAGTTAAGGCTGGCCTGCTACCTACCACCTGACTTTCACTGTGGAATGGACACCCAAAGGCAATTTCCAGTCAGGAATGAAAGGACCACAGGGGTCTCTCCTAGCCTGGGAATGCTGTGCTCCTTTATCCCAGAATGAATGGGACAACTTGGTACCGACAGCGAAGCCACCAGGCAAGGTCGAGGACAGCAAGAAAAAAATGCAAGAATGGGTAATGAGCAGAATAATGTTCAGAATCTTTGTGAATTGTAATAACTTGTAGTTTATTGGCCATTTTGGGTCAATTCCTGGCTCTTTTCAACCCCCTGCTATAAAGCCCGTTTTTGCGCGCTTTTTCACGTGTATACGACTCAGCACAGCTCCTCGTGGTGTCCTGCAGAGTTCTACAAGCAGCAGAGAGTGAAAGAGTGACTTTCCTTGATTTGTAAGTATTTTTTCTGGCTTTCGCTTTAATTACTGCATCTCGACTGCATTTCGCCTAAAAAACAGCTCTGCATAATGTTTTTACTGTACCTGTGTAGATTCTAAACTGTTTGCACTTTAAAAAGTTATTTTTGTTTAATTTAACAGTTAGGCTAACACACTCAAGTGCGCTAGCCGTTTTATAGCATTTACTGTTTGCTACTGTATCTTTTTCTTCTGTCTCTGTAAAAAAAAAAAAAAAAAAAATATCCTTGTTTTCCCGCTTTTCTGAACTAGAATAGTCCAGTCTTCAGATTTTGCTGATCTCTGGGCTTTGTCTTAGTTCCTGTGCTATCCATATCCTTATTTGGATAAGAGTAAGCTTCTTTGTTCACCAGTGGGAGTGGGGAGCACTGAGCAACCTATTTGTCCCTAGAGGAGTGGTACCAGCCCAGCAACTTGTAGTTTATTGGCCATTTTGGGTCAATTCCTGGCTCTTTTCAACCCCTGCTATAAAGCCCGTTTTTGCGCGAAGTTGCTTATAGAGCAGCATCGGGCAGTGCCGGTTAATCAAGTTTAAACTATTTCTGGCTCCGTAAAGTCTACTCTTCAATTTTTCCCTTAGAACTGCTCTACTTGCAATCTAAACAGCCTATACTCTACCTGAAAAGCTCAGCACTTGCTCCTAAAGCATTTTTTATACAGGTAAAGCACTCTTAAACAAAAGAAAGTACTTCATTCACCTAAATTCCCTTGAGTACCCATTTCCCTATAGGTCCTTTCCGACTTAGTTACACAGTAATCTTTTTCACTGTTCTAGCATGTCGAAGGGTCAGTTGCTGGTGTCCTCTCCTGTTCAGCTGGTGAATCTGGGAATCTTGAGGCAATGTTACAATTGCCTCATGTACACAGACAACCCTCTCCTCCTCCCAACAAATACAAATATATGCAAGAGATGCAACTATATAGCCAAACTGGAGGCTGAGCTCTCTCAACTCAGTACTGGCAAAACCATTCAGGAGGAGAAGGTAACCATGCACACCACAAACCCAGTGTCACATAGAACTATCACAACTGCAAACCAAACACAAACACACAAAAACATACTCGGAGGCGCTGATTAAAAATCTACCAAAACAACAGAGGCCTCCAAAGCAGACACCCAAGCAACCGCCACCTCAAGACATAGCACATGCAACACATAGTTCACAAAGTCAGTGTGCTAAACAGTCACAGCCCTTAAGGCCAAACAACACGCCAGACACACTTGTAATAGGTGATTCCATAGTCAGACACACTGACGTCCCGCTCAACAGACTGAACAAGGAAAAGGTCACAGTAAGCTGCCTGTCGGGAGCTAGAATCCGCTACATAACACAAGCACTCAGGTCACTCCACAGCAAGTACAAATATGACTCAGTCATTGTACATGCCGGTGTGAACGACCTGAGACATACCTCCCTGGACTACATGAAAAGAGACATAGAGGAGCTCTCTGATTATGTAGCCCAGGCCGGTATGACCCTGAGCAGCATCTTACCCTCACCAAGAATGATGCCACAGTACAAAGACAAAATGATCAGTTTTAACAATTGGCTTAATTACTGGTGTCATTCTAAGGGGATCCAATGTCTGTCTGCTTGAGATGACATGCTCGACAAGCCACGCTGCTTCGCAAGGGATGGCTTGCACCTGTTACCCCTGGGCTTCCGGATATTGGCCAAGGCTCTTGCCACCCCCATAGTGCCTTTTTTAGGCAAGGCTCAAATGACAAACCTACCTCCCTAGAAAACACAAGTGGAAAAAAACTAAGGGTAATGCTGCTCAATGCCAGAAGTCTAAACCTCAAGATGCACGCTCTCGAAGCCCTCCTCAGTATGGAGAACATCGATGTCTGTGCAGTGACTGAAACCTGGTTCAAGGCTCCTGACAGCACCCCAGCACTATCAGGTTTTACCTCATATCATGCTTTCCGGCCCCAAAACTTGGACCGAACCACAAAAGGAGGGGGAGTATCCATATTCATCAAAGATAACCACACCTCCATGTTAGTGAAAACGCACGAAGCATCGGAGACCATCCAGGTGCAACTAACCATAGGCAAAACTGCCTTACAGTTTGTAGCATGCTACAGACCACCGTCTCAAACTCAGGAACCTCACACAGCCTTCCTGAAGACACTGGAGAGTATGAATGTCTCTCCAAATACCATCATATTGGGAGACTTCAACTACCCAAACATATACTGGGAACATTACTCAAGCCCCAACACCCTAGCCCAAAGGTTCCTAGAATTCATAAACTCAAATGCGATGGAACAACTAGTCACCATTCCCACAAGAGGAGACAATATTCTAGACCTGATCATCACAAACATGGGGACAAAATGCTCCACACCAGAAGTATATCCCTCATTGGTAAGATAAGACCATAAATTAATCTCACTGGAAATCCACATCCCACCCCCACCCCCTGCACAAAAGACCACATTGAAGAACTTCTCAAAAGCCAACTTCACACTTCTTAAGACTGAAGTGGTATCCTTCAAAGCCCCTGGGCCAGTGGAAACCACAACCCACACTGCTGAATCCTTTACAAATGCCTTCTACGGGCACTTTCAAGAATGCATGGATCATGCAATCCCAAATAAAACCAAGACCCATTCCCCCAAAGGCAGGCGCCCGGTCTGGTGGACCCCAGCCATAAACAAACTTTACAACAGGAGGAGGAAGCTACTACATGACAGAGCAAAATCCCTAAAAGGGAAGGCATCTCTGATCAGTACTAGCAAAAAACTACGATCACTCATAAAATCATCCAAGGCCAACTTTGAGAGAAAAATCGCAAAAGACACAAAAGACAATCACAAGGCCTTCTTTAGCTATGTTAGAAACCTGGGTGGAAACTCCCAGATATGCTCAGAGTTAGTCCAAAATGACACAAAATACACTGAACCCACTGACATTGCCAACATTCTGGCAGACAGGTTCAGTGCAAATTTCTCCTCCCCCTCCCCCCAAAAGGAGAAATAACTATCCCAGCAGAGTGTAGCTTCCCTAACATCTCAGATGCTCAGGTGAGAGCCGCCCTCTCTACAGCTAAAAACACAGTATCAATGGAACCGGACGGTGTCCCGGGCTGTGTGCTACATGAACTCCAAGAGGAACTAAACCCACACATAAGGCTGCTGTTTAATCTTAGCCTTACTACAGGATACGTACCCAAAGAGTGGCGTACGGCAACAGTGGTCCCACTTCACAAAGGCGGTGCTTCTACGGACCCTGGAAATTACCGCCCCATAAGCTTGACGAGCCTGGTCTGCAAAGCTATGGAGAGGATCATTATGGAACTCATAAACAAAGACATTGGGGACCTACAGACATTGGATCCTACCCAATTTGGCTTTGTCAAGGGCAGATCTTGCCTTTTGAACTTGGTCGACTTTTTTGAAACAGTCACTAAGGCCATTGATGAGGGTAAGGCAGTTCACACAGCCTACCTTGACCTTGCAAAAGCCTTTGACACAATACCCCACTCGGGCATCATAGACAAACTCACCAGCTTAAATGTAAACCCATATGTCACAAGATGGGTTGCAAACTGGCTCAAGGACAGAACCCACAGGGTCAGAGTTGCTGGAGCTATGTCAGACTCTAAGCCAGTCACAAGCGGTGTCCCACAGGGCTCAGTCCTGGGACCCCTCTTGTTCGGCATTTATTTTTCCGAGGTACAGGCAAACATAGGAGGATTGTGGCTGACAAAGTTCGCAGATGACTGCAAACTGGGCGCCATAATTGATACTCCAGCGGACACAAACATCCTTCAGAGAGGCCTCATAGAAACGAATAATTGGTGCCAGAGCCATGGCCTTAAGCTGAATGCCAAAAATGTATAGTCATACCCTTTGGGAAAAACAAGGTACCCACAAATTACCACATAGGTGGTAATCCATTAAGTACGGAAGAGGTAATCAGGGACCTAGGGACCCAGGTTGACAGTAACCTCTCATTTGACATTCACATTGCCAAAGTGGTTAGGAAGACCTTCTATATTGCCCACCTTATCATGAAGGGTTTCACATCTAGATCAAGAGAGGTCATTGTGCCCCTGTACTCTTCTCTTATCAGGCCAATGATTGAGTACAATGCTCCGTTTGGGATGTATCTTACCCGACACCTGCAGCAGTTGGAAAGACCCCAAAAGTTCCTCACCAAGAGGATAAAGGGTCTTAAACATATGTCATATGCTGCCCGACTGAAAAAACTCCAGCTCTATTCAGTAGCATACCACCTACTCAGAGGTGATCTGTGCCTGACGTACAAGGCCATGTCCAATCCGGAATTAATGGACATGCTCCACCTCAGAAAATCCAAATCCATCAGAGCCATGAGAACAAGAGACTTTAACCTCAACACAGAAATAAATAGGACGTTCTGGAGGGACATATTCATAACCCAGAGGCTCCCTACACTCTGGAACAGAATCCCAATCCATGTTAGGCAGAGCCCCTCACTAACTCAAGAGAAATCTTGACGAGTGGATGGGAGATCGTAGGTTTACCCTGGGGGTCATCTTGGTGTCACTACTAGACAGAGGCACAGTAAACTAAACCCTAAATGGGCATAGTATTCTCATCCTAAGGGGTTGTGAAAGCCACACACACTCTGGCTAGGCTTATAAATGCCCTAGGGCAGATAGCCTAGTACGAACCTATGAACTTAAGAGTCAGTGGTCCATACTGAAAACTACTGTATCCCACTGACTGCAAATTGCAGTTACACATCAATTTATGAAGTGCAGGGCAGATATAATATATCCCCTAAAAGTTCCTTCTACAGCACTATTTATGCATAAGGCATACACTACTACTCTACTGTGTGCCACAGCGCTACTTCTGTACTATTCCTGAGCCTTCATGTGTATTAGCTAATTGAGAGGCCAAAGTTCTGCACTGGTTTGTACCTTTGCATTACTGTTCATCAGCATCCTTCCCCAAGAGTGTCTTAAGTACTACTAATGGGTAGAGCATACCGTATCACCTTGCTATACGCTGTCTTCAACTACTGAATAATGAAATATTTTAACAGTGCAAGACACAAACTGCTATCTTCCTTTATGCACAAGTTCTCAAACATTCTGAGACTGCCCATGCTATGGAACATATTTCCCATACATGTCAAACAGAGCACCTCACTGGCCCTCTTCAACAGAAATTTTGATGACTGGATGAGAAATAGAAACTTCACCCCGGGATCACTCCAGTGGCTCTACTCAACAGAGGCACTGGGAATTAAGGTCGGATGGCATGATGCCAGGGTAATCCTATGGGCTAGGCTTGTAAAGGCTCCAGAGCCATTAGCCTAGTACACATCTGTGAGCCTGTGAACCTATGAACTGTAGGTATGTATGACAGTAGGCTACACACTAACACTATGTCTGCCTTAACACACTTACACCCCATCCCCAACACACATACACATGCACACACATCCTGGATGCTGAAGTTCCATCCTCTTGTATGCTGTAGATTTTTGCCATAATGTGCCTCCTAATGGATTTATGTCTTCATCCAGCCAAAGGACTGAAACACTGTCCTCTAACAGGGAGCACAGTGCCAGTCTGCTCTGCACTAGAGTAGGCCTCAAACTGGCACACATCCCTCTGCACAGACAAACAGACAAAATGGCATCTTGCTGTGGGCCCTAATACATTTATATTCTTCCTCATTCAATCACTAAAGAACTGTCTTCCAATATGGCACACAAAGCTACCTTGCAGTGCACCCAAATGCAGTTATGTCCCTTCCATTCCTCTCTAAATCCAGCCACTTGTGTTGCAGATGTTTGTCTACCACAGTATGACCTTCTTAGTAACAAAAAGAACAATTAACAACTAAAAACAGTTAACACTGACAAGAACTGAACAAAAAATACAAACGTACCTCAAGAGGAAGTCCACAGCTAACCGATTCTTTAGATAAATGATGAAAACAGGAAACAGACAGGATATTAAAATTCTGTGTTCAGATTTACATTTAAGGGCTGTTAACTGTACAGTCCAGCAGACTTGACAGAGCTGTTAATTCTGCATATCACATCCTGTTTGCAATATTTGCTGAAGTACTGGACAAAGGATCAGGTGGCAGTTGCAGATCCTTGTAATATATACATAAACATTCTTTTAAAAAACATCTGAACTATGTACTCCACCTGAGGAACAGCCTTCTCTAGAAGGGTCCCTCACACTTTTCAATACATATTCAACTGTTCACACAGAACTTATCAATATTCTTGTTTCCTCTATTTTTTTCAAAGGAAATGAAAAGACAATATGAAAATGCCTTCACCCTAGCCAAATTGAAAATGGAATTCCTAGAGACACACAGAGAACATGAACACCAAAAAAGCTTCTGTCATCATTTTTATGGAGAAAAGAAGGCTAGAATATGTGTTGAATAAATTAAGGTTGGTTTAAAAGCCTTATGGAAAATTATGAAGCATTTATCTGAAGATAAGCCATTCAATTCAATAGTTACCTTGGCTGGGAAGCTCCTGACGCTTCATGAAGCTGGTAACTCCTGTCAGCCTAACTTTTCAGATAAGTAAACTTAAACTAAGTGCATTTTTGCATTTAATTTGTGTTCCTGAAATGATGCTGGTGTAGATGTTAGTGTTACCTACTATGTAAAAGATTCTGTACCCCTGAGAGGAGAAAAAGTGAAGAGAAGAGATTTGTAGATAATCAAAAGGCTTGTAAGGGGTATCGTACATATATATATCTATATATATATCTAAATATATATATATATATATATATATATATATATATATCTATATCTATATCTATATGGGTCTACCTTGATTGAAAATTACAAAACTTCGAATCTCATACGGCCGGGACCATATGATCGAAATACATTTATGCAGGCTGCACCCCCCCCCCAGCTATTAATATATACCAACTCCGAGATCGCACTACAGCGAGGAAAAGGGAATATTCCTGCTCTGCGCTGTATGGAGATCTACGTTTAAGTGTTCAGAGTTTTAAAACTTCGATCATATGGTTTCGGCCATATAAAATTCGAAGTTCTGAAACTTCGATCACTTGAATGGAACTTATATATATATATATGGATTCCATTCACTTGGTCGAATTTCATTTAGTCGAAAATGATTCCAGGCAGTTCACTTCACTGAAAGCTCACTTGGTCGAATTTCATTTGGTCGAAAATGGAATATAGCCCCTGCCCCACTGCAGTGCAACCCTGGAGTGAGAATATTAAATCGGGGGTGGGGGAGGCGTAGCCCCTCACATTATGCCAATACTTTTTACTAAAGATATATATATATATATATATATATATATATATATATATATATATCAATGCATTTCTAATGGATATACCTTCATATAACAGTGAATACATAAAAAAATATGCCCCCCCCCCCCCAATTTAAGATTCTCACTCCAGGGTTGCACTGCAGTGGGGCAGAGGCTACATTCCATTTTTGACCAAATGAAATTCGACCAAGTGAGCTTTCAGTGAAATGAACTGCCTGGAATCATTTTCGACTAAATGAAATTCAACCAAGTGAATGGAATCCATAGATATATATATATATATATATATATATATATATATATATATATATAGAGGTTCATAGGTGGTTACTGGGCTACGGACCCGAAGGTCATTATAAGCCTAGCCGTGTGTACCCATTATAAAGGATCTTGCCTAAACTCAAGATCTTAGTTAGCAACAACTGTCCATATCTAGGAGGATCATGGGTGAAATCCCCGGCAGGAATTTAAGGTATCCCATTCAGTCATCCCGGCTATGCTTAAATAGGGTCATAGAGATGCTTTATTTGATGTGAACTAGTAGCCTATTCCAAAGAAGTAGCAACCTCTGAGAGACATATCTGTCTCTCCAGCAAGTAATAGTTATGTCGCAGGCCAGATTAAGGTCCCTGGAGCGGGTGACCCTTGTTCCATTTGACTTGCGTATGTGCAGCATTTCCATTAGGTTTGGATCTGAGATTGCTCTGTAGGCTAGGCACAAGTCTCTTCTCAGTAGTCTGTATGCTACTGAGTACAGTGACGGTGACTTCAGTCTGTCAATGTATGACACGTTGGATATATATAAATATATATATATATATATATATATATATATATATATATATATATATATATATACACACACACACACACACACACATATATATTATATATATACATATATAAATATACACACACACACATATATACATATACATATACACACATCTATAAATATCTATCTATATATATGTGCAGACTAGAGAAGTTGTGACTGCAACTGAGCTACAAAATATAAGTATCATCTTGATTTTTTTTGATTATTTTTACAGATTACTGTTTTTACAATTTAATATATATAAAGCACTTTGTCTATTCAGTATCTTCACAAATCCTTATCTGTTTAAAAACTTTCATTTGTCTCTAGTGCTTGCTGTCTGGTAGGCTATTGTGTAAACTGAAACATCTCCTCTGTGTAATTATCTCTTGGCTAGTGGGGTTGGTTCTTTTGTGTTCTTGTAAAAAAAAAAAAAAAAGTTTCTGTCTTTTGCACACAGTGCAGACTAGAGAAGTTGTGACTGCAACTGAGCTACAAAATATAAGTATCATCTTGATTTTTTATTATTTTTACAGATTACTGTTTTTACAATTTAATATATATAAAGCACTTTGTCTATTCAGTATCTTCACAAATCCTTATCTGTTTAAAAACTTTCATTTGTCTCTAGTGCTTGCTGTCTGGTAGGCTATTGTGTAAACTGAAACATCTCCTCTGTGTAATTATCTCTTGGCTAGTGGGGGTTGGTTCTTTTGTGTTCTTGTAAAAAAAATTAAAAAAAAGTTTCTGTCTTTTGCACACAGTGCAGACTAGAGAAGTTGTGACTGCAACTGAACTACAAAATATAATTATCATCTTGATTTTTTTTTTATTATTTTTACAGATTACTGTTTTTACAATTTAATATATATAAAGCACTTTGTCTATTCAGTATCTTCACAAATCCTTATCTGTTTAAAAACTTTCATTTGTCTCTGTAGTGCTTGCTGTCTTGTAGGCTATTTTGTCCCACCCTCCCTACCTGTTGGTGTCTTGCTGTTATACTTGGTGGCTTTGCAGTTGCCGCCTACTGTGACACACCTCCCAGTCTAGTGTCATTAGCTCATTCTGCTTAATACAGAGAACATTTGATAAGGCCTTCTGTTCCTCCTTTTTCCCTTTCAAAAAGTAAAACAAAACTTTTTTTTTCTCTTTCGCCTGGACCTTCTTGTGTTCTGACTGTCCTTCTCAAACATTTTGGAAATATAAAGTATATTTCAGAGCATTTGTTATAACTGTATTTGCTATAACTGATTTAAGTATTTTTTCTGGCTTTTTGATTATTTACTGCTTAGCGACTGCATTTTAGCCTGTTTATACAGCTCTGCATTCTATTTAAACTGTTTTTGTGTTGATTAACTGTTTTGCACTTTTAAAAAGTTAGTTGTTGCTTAATTTTACCTGTAGGCTAACACACTCAAGTGCGCTAGCCGCTTAAAAGCATTTATAGCATTTACTGTCTGTTTTTCCTCTGTTTTCTGCAAAAAAGAAAAAAAAAATCTTGTTTTCCTGCCTTACTGAACTAGAATAGTCCAGTCTTCAGAGTTTGCTGATCTCTGGGCTTTGTCTTGGTTCCTGTGCTATTCCATATCCTTATTTGGATAAAAGGAAGCGTCTTTGTTCACCAGTGGGAGTGGGGAGCACTGAGCGGCCTATATGTCCCTAGAGGAGTGGTTTCCAGCCAGAAACTTGTAGTCTATTGGCCATTTTGGGTCAATTCCTAGCTCTTTTCAGCCCCTGTAATAAAGCCCGCTTTAGCTTTTTCGCTTGTATTCAACTCACCACAGCTCCTGGTGGTGTACTGCAGAGTTCTACAAGCAGCAGAGAGCAAAAGAGTGACTTTTCCCCGATTTAAGTATTTTTTCTGGCTTTTGATTATTTACTGCTTAGCGACTGCTTTTTGCCTGTTTATACAGCTCTGCATTCTATTTAAACTGTTTTTGTGTTGATTAACTGTTTTGCACTTTTAAAAAGTTATTTGTTGCTTAATTTTACTTGTAGGCTAACACACTCAAGTCGCTAGCCGTTTAAAAGCATTTATAGCATTTACTGTCTGTTTTTCTTCTGTTTTCTGCAAAAGAAAAAAAAACAAAAACAAAAAAATCTTGTTTTCCCGCCTTACTGAACTAGAATAGTCCAGTCTTCAGAGGTTGCTGACCTCTGGGCTTTGTCTTGGTTCCTCTGCTATTCCATATCCTTATTTGGATAAAAGGAAGCGTCTTTGTTCACCAGTGGGAGTGGGGATCACTGAGCGGCCTGTTTGTCCCTAGAGGAGTGGTTCCAGCCAGAAACTTGTAGTCTGTTGGCCATTTTGGGTCAATTCCTAGGTCTTTTCAACCCCCTGCTATAAAGCCCGCTTTAGCTCGCTTTTGCGTGATTTAGCGCGGAGTTGCCCATAGAGCACCATCGGGCAGCGCTGGTTAAACAAGGTTAAACTATTTCTGGCTCCGTAAAGTCTGCTCTTCAATTTTTCCCTTAGAACTTCTCCACTTGCAATCTAAACAGTCTATTCTCTATCTCAATAGCTCAGCACTTGCTCCTGAAACATTTTTATATAGGTAAAGTACTTGTATACTAAACAAAGTACTACATTAGCCTAGAATCCCCTTGAGTACCCATTTCCCTATAGGTCCCTTCTGACTCAGTTACACAGCAACCTTTTTCACTTTTTCTAGCATGTCGAAGGGTCAGTTGCTAGCGTCCTCTCCTGTTCAGCTGGTGAATCTGGGCATCTTGAGGCAATGTTACAATTGCCTCATGTACACAGACAACCCACTCCTTCTCCCACAAAACACAAATGCATGTGAGAGATGCAACTATATAGCCAAACTGGAGGCTGAGCTCTCTCAACTCAGGACTGGCAAGACCAGACAGGAGGAGAAGGAAACCACGCACACCACAAACCCAGTTTCACATAGAACTATCACAACTGCAAAACAAACACATAAACACACAGAGACATACTCGGAGGCACTGATCAAAAATCTACCAAAACTACAGAGGCCTCCAAAGCAGACACCCAAGCAACTGCCATCTCAAGACATAACACATAGTTCTCAAAGTCAGTGTGCTAAACAGTCACAGCCCTTAAGGCCAAACACAATGCCAAACACACTTGTTATAGGTGACTCCATAGTCAGACACACTGACGTCCCACTCACCAGACTGAACAAGGAAAAGATCACAGTTAGCTGCCTGTCAGGCGCTAGAATCCACCACATAACACAAGCACTCAGGTCACTCCACAGCAAGTACAAGTATGACTCAGTCATTGTCCATGCCGGTGTGAACGACCTGAGACGTACCTCCCTGGACTACATGAAAAGAGACATAGAGGAGCTCTCAGATTATGTAGCCCAGGCCGGTATGACCCTGACCCTGAGCAGTATCCTACCCTCACCAAGAATGATGCCACAATACAGAGACAAAATGATCAGCTTTAATAATTGGCTTAATTACTGGTGTCATTCTAAGGGGATCCAATGTCTGTCTGCCTGGGATGACATGCTTGACAAGCCACGCTGCTTCGCAAGGGACGGCTTGCACCTGTCACCCCTGGGCTTCCGGATATTGGCAAAGGCTCTTGCCACCCCCATAGTGCCTTTTTTAGGCAAGGCTCAAATGATAAACCTACCGCCCTAGAAAACAAAAATGGAGAAAAACTAAGGGTAATCCTGCTCAATGCCAAAAGTCTAAACCTCAAGATGCAAGCCCTCGAAGCCCTCCTCAGTATGGAGAAAATCGATGTTTGTGCTGTGACTAAAACCTGGTTCAAGGCTCCTCAGAGCACCCCAGCACTATCAGGTTATACCTCATATCATGCGTTCCGGCCCCAAAATCCGGACCGAACTACAAAAGGAGGGGGAGTATCCATATTCATAAAGGATACCCACACCTCCAGGTTAGTGGCAACGCACGAAGCATCGGAGACCATCCAGGTGCAATTAACCATAGGTAAAACTGCCCTACAGTTTGTAACATGCTACAGACCACCTTCTCAAACTCAGGAAACCCACACAGCCTTCCTGAAGACACTGGAGAGTATAAATGTCTCTCCAAACACCATCATATTGGGTGACTTCAACTACCCAACCATAGACTGGGAACATTACTCAAGCCCCAACACCCTAGCCCAAAGGTTCCTTGAGTTCATAAACTCAAATGCTATGGAACAACTAGTCATCATTCCCACAAGAGGAGAAAATATACTAGACCTGATCATCACAAACATGGGGACAAAATGCTCCACACGGAAGTATATCCCTCATTGGTGAGATCAGACCATAAATTAATCTCACTGGAGATCCACATCCGCCTCCACCCCAGCAAAAAGACCACAGTGAAGAACTTCTCAAAAGCAAACTTCACACTTCTTAAGACTGGAGTGGTATCCTTCAAGGCCCCCGAGCCAGTGGAAACCACAACCCACGCTGCTGAAACCCTTACAAATGCCTTCTACGAGCACCTCCAGGAATGTATGGATCAAGCAATCCCTAATAAAATCAAGACCCTTTCCACCAAAGGCAGGCGCCCGGTCTGGTGGACTCTAACCATAAACAAACTCTACAACAAGAGGAGAAAGCTACTACATGACAGAGCAAAATCCCTAAATGGGAAGGCATCTCTGATCAATACTAGCAAAAAACTACGATCACTCATAAAATCATCCAAGGCCAACTTTGAGAGAAGAATCGCTAATGACACAAAAGACAATCATAAAGCCTTCTTTAGCTATGTTAGAAACCTGGGTGGAAACTCCCAGATATGCTCAGAATTAGTCCAAAATGATAAAAATCACTGAACCCACAGACATTGCCAACATACTGGCAGACAGGTTCAGCGCAAATTTCTCCCTCCCTCCCCAAAGGAGAAATATCTATCCCACCAGAGTCTAGTCTCCCAAACATCTCAGATGCCCAGGTGAGAGCTGCTCTCTCTAAAGCAAAAAACACAGCATCAATGGGACCGGACGGTGTCCCCGGCTGTGTGCTACGAACTCAATGAGGAACTAAACCCACACATAAGGCTGCTGTTTAATCTTAGCCTTACTACAGGATACGTACCCAAAGAATGGCGTACGGCAACTGTGGTCCCACTCCACAAAGGCGGTGCTTCTACGGACCCTGGAAATTACCGTCCCATAAGCTTGACGAGCCTTGTCTGCAAAGCTATGGAGAGGATCATAATGGAACTCATAAATAAAGACATTGGGGACCTACAGACACTGGATCCTACCCAATTTGGCTTTGTCAAGGGCAGATCCTGCCTCTTGAACTTGGTCGACTTTTTCGAAACAGTCATTAAGGCCATTGATGAGGGTAAGGCAGTTCACACAGCCTACCTTGACCTAGCAAAAGCATTCGACACAATACCCCACTCGGGCATCATAGAAAAGCTCACCAGCTTAGATGTAAACCCATATGTCACAAGATGGGTTGCAAACTGGCTCAAGGACAGAACACACAGGGTTAGAGTTGCTGGTGCCATGTCAGACTCTAAGCCGGTCACGGCGGTGTCCCACAGGGCTCAGTCCTGGGCCCCTCTTGTTCGGCATTTATTTTTC